>NC_056725.1:4083084-4175584 GCF_019279795.1 Protopterus annectens
AAGAAAGTGTGAGGTGTCTGTAGTGACGGACTGTGCTGAAGTTGAGAAGGAGAATCAATGTCCTGGATTTTAAAAAGTATGATGCCTTCAGCAAAAAATCTCCTTAGTCGCAACCACCAAATACTAGAAGCTGAAGTCAGAGGAAGCATATGCTGGCACCAAACATTACATCTGCAATGGATTTTTATCATGTGGAATGTAGCAAAAGTTATAACAATAAAGGATGCTATGAGACCCAGACTGCTGAGGAATTCCCTAGCTGAGACTGTAATCTAAGTGGGAAAAAAGTCAGGAACAGATCTTGATACAGACACATTTTTCCTGTGATAGAAAAACACTTTGAAAGTACAGTTGTGTAAAATCTTACCATAAAGGTAGATGTCCTTCTCTTCACTTTTGCAGTAATCTTTACATTAGGGATCTCCTGCCAAGGGCAACCTGATGTCCAGCCAGTATACCAAAGCCTTTAGGTTGACTTAAGGTACACTTTATGTCACACGTATGTCCTTTCGAGTAGTGTAGGGCATAAAGGTGATACCTGGATGATACCATCTTAAGACCAGATAGCCCCAGTAGGAAAGTACTGTTGTGTACACTTACCATAAAGGTAGATGCTCGAGTGTATTCACTGTTGCAGTCATCACACTTGGATTATCCTGTCAGGGGTAGCCCTCAGTCGGCCTGGATACCAGAGGCTTAAGTATTTCTGCGTTGGTTGCTGTCGCTTCAGGACTGACGTCAGGTCGTCAGAGGTATAAAACCAGCCAGCCAATGCCATTGCATCCGTTTTTCTTTCCCCAAATGTCAGGAGCCCCCAAAAGGGAGCTAAGTTATGGTGGAAAAACACCACCAGTAAAAAGTAAATACCAATAGCCCTGTAAGGAGTGAGGAAAAGAGAAAGAGAGAGAGACAAGGGGGCTGGACCAGGACTGCAAAAGTTAATACACTCATACATCTACATTTATGGTAAGTGTACACAACTGTACTATGTTCTTCATGTTTCACAGTTGCAGTCATCACACTTGGGTTGATTCCCAAAGCTGAAGAATGGGTGGAGGCAGTCAAGAAGACATGGGGCTGTCTAATATGCCCTGCAGGACTGCTGTTGCAAAGGCTACAATAGATTTGGAAAAGATAGGCAGGTGGTAATGCTTGGTGAAGGTATGAACAGAACTCCAAGTAGCAGCTTCCATAATGTCCTTGGTAGGGACTCCTCTGAGAAAGGATGTAGAGGTATAAAGTTGCCCTAGTGGAATGCGTTCTGACCCCCCCCCCCCCTGAGTGGGTGATTTCCCATGCTTTTTGTAGCAGAAATGGATACAGTGTGCTATCCATTTGGAGATGGTTTGTTTTGATACGGCCTTACCCTCTGCCCCTGGTGCAAAGCTGACTAGGAACTGGTGAGATTTCCTAAAGGGCTTAGTCCTATCAAGCTAGAATTTCAGCTGTCTGTGAACACCTAAAGAGTGCAGGATCCTTTCCTCCTTATTTTGAGGATTAGGGAAAAAGGTGGGCAAATGGATAACTTGGTTGAGAGCCACACTGGACACCACTTTAGGCATGAAAGTTGGGTAAGTCCTGAAGGAGACCCTGTCAGCATGAAAAATAATGAAGGGTTCCACAGCCATAAGTGCTTGTAGCTCACTCTTCTAGCTGAAGTGATGGCCAGAAACAAGGCGGTTTTCCAAGAGAGGAATTTTAACTCTGCTGATGCTGCAGGCTCGGGGGGGGGGGTTAGCATGTACAAAATTAAGGTCCCAAGCATGGGTAGGGGCTCTTCTTGGTGGTCTTAAGTTATTAGCCCCTCTCAGGAACTGCTTGATGTGAGGGTGAGAGAAGAGAGGTGTCTCAGTGCTGTAATGAGCAGATATGGCAGAGGCATGGATCTTAATGGAAGAGAAGGACAGGCCTCTGTGGAGCAGGTCTGCTAGGTAATCCAGGATGAGAGGGTAAGGAGGGCTGTGCTGTATCCGCTCCTTTAGTGTGAATCTAGGAACAATACCCTTTTCCACTTATCAGCATAGGATTTCCTTGTACTTGGTCATCTGGCTTCGCGTATGACATCCAGTACCTGCTTGCTTAGGCTGGCCACTGGAGGAGAATTCAAGGAATAAGCCAGGCTGCAAGGTTCATGGTCTGCAATTGCGGATGCAAGAACTCTCCCTCCTGCTGAGTCAGGAGAGTTGGGATCTGGGGTAGGTGCCATGGGGGCACTGGTGACAGACTGTGCAGTAGTGGGTACCAGTGTTGGCGTGGCCAGTCTGGGGCAATCAGGATTGCCCTTGGTCTTTCCTCCCTTATCTTGAGTAATACTCTTGTTAGAAGAGGCAGGGGGGAAATGCACGGATTGAGAGGTTTGCCCACTGGAAGGCTAGGGCATCCACTTTCCAGGCCTTGCTGTGTGGTACCCTGATGCAGAATTTCCTGAGCTGGTGGTTGTAGGGTGAGGCAAACAGGTCCACCTTTGGGATACCCCATTTCTGGGTCACAAGGCGGCAGGTTTCGTGGTTTAATTCATAGGTTCATACTAGGCTATCTGCCCCCTAGGGCATTTATAAGCCTAGCCAGAGTGTGAATGGCTTTCGCCACCCAATTTTAAATTAATTTTGCTATGCCCTTTTTCGGGGTTAGTATACTGTGCCTCTGTCTAACAGTGACACAGAAGTGATACCCGGGGTAAACCTACGATCTCCCATCCACTCATCAAGATTCCTCTTGAAGAGAGTCAATGAGGGACTCTACCTAACCTGGACTGGGATTTTATTCCAGAGTGAAGGGAGCCTCTGGGTTATGAATCTGTCCCTCCAGCATGTCCTATTTATTTCAGTGCTGAGGTTTAAGTCCCTCGAGCGCGTAGCTCGATGGGATTTGGATTTTCTGAGGTGCAGCATGTCCATTAATTCCGGGTTGGACATGGCTTTATACGTCAGGCACAGATCGCCTCTGAGCAGGCGGTATGCCACTGAGTAGAACTGGAGTTTCTTTAACCGGGCAGCATACGGCATCTGTTTGAGCCCCTTGATCCTCTTGGTGAGGTACTTTTGGGGTCTTTCCAGTTGCTGCAGGTGTCTGGTAAGGTACATCCCCAAAGGGGCATTGTACTCAATTATGGGCCTGATGAGGGATGAGTAAAGAGGCACGATGACCTCCCCTGATCTAGATGTGAATCCCTTCATGATTAGGTGGGCTATATAAAATGTTTTTCTAACCACTTTGGCCACGTGGTTGTCAAATGAGAGATTGCTATCAACTTGGGTCCCCAGGTCCCTAATTACTTCTTCTGTACTTAATGGATTACCACCTATGTGGTAATTTGTGGGAACTTTGTTTTTGCCAAAGGGGATGACTGTACACTTTTTGGCGTTTAGCTTGAGGCCATGGCTCTGGCACCAGTTGTCTGTTTCTATGAGGCCCTTTTGGAGGATGCTTGTGTCGGCTGGACAGTCTATTATGGCACCCAGTTTGCAGTCATCTGCGAACTTGGTCAGCCACAGTCCTTCCATGTTGGCCTGTACCTCCGAGAAATATATACTGAACAAGAGAGGTCCCAAGACTGAGCCTTGTGGGACACCACTTGTAACTGGTTTGGAGTCTGACATGGCTCCAGCTATTCTACCCATGTGGGTTCTATCCTTGAGCCAGTTTGCAACCCATCTAGTGACATAGGGGTTTATATTTACTTTCTACTGGTGGTGTTCTTCCACCATAACCTAGCTCCCTATTTGGGGGCTCCTGACAGTTGGGGCAAGAAAAAAAATTATGTAATTGCTTCAGCTGCCTGTTTTTATACCACTGACGACGTGACGTCAGTCCTGGAGTGACAGCAACTGATGCAGAAATACTAAGCCTCTGGTATTCAGGCTGACTGAAGGCTACCCCTGGCAGGATAACCCAAGTGTGATGACTGTGAAATTGAATACACTCGATCATCTACATTTATGGTAAGTGTACACAACTGTACTTTCTGCAGGGCTTGCTGTGACCCATGTCTAAGGCTCTAAACTATCCTTCCACCCTCGCCTCAGCTTTCGGAATCCTCCCACAGGTGATGACTGCAACAGTGAACCATGAAGAACATAGTACAAGTTGCATACACTTACCATAAACGTAGATGTTTGAGTGTATTCACTGTTGCAGTCCTGGTTTCCCTCCCTCCTTCCCCCTTATATCCTCTTTCCCTAGGGAGACATAAGCTTTCCACGGTGGCTTTTAGCCACCAGAACCACTTTACCTTATTTCCTTGTGCTTCTGACAGGTTAGGGCAAGAAAAATTGATGTAATGGCGTCGGCTGCCTTGCTTTATAGCACTGATGACCTGACATTAGACTACAGGCTACAGCAGGCTATGCAGAAAAACATTGACTCTGGTATTCGGGCTGGCCGAGCTACCACAGCAGGGATAACCCACAGGTGATGACTGTAACAGTGAATACACTCGAACATCTACATTTGTGGTAAGTGTACACAACTGTACTTTCCTCCTCCTAGGTTTACCCAAGGTATCACTTCTGTGTCACTTAGACAAAGGCACAGTGGAGAAAGCCAAACACACACTGGCTAGGCTTATAAATGCCCTAGGGCAGATAGCTTAGTATGAACCTATCAACCAAAAATTCCCTGTAATGAGAGAGAGAGAGAAGGGGGACAGAGGGTGTAAAACCAGGACTGCAACAGTGAATAAACTCAAACATCTACAGTTATGGTAAGTGTACACAACTGTACTATGTGTTTCGTATTTCACTGCTGCAATCATTACACTTGGGTTGATTCCCAAAGCTAAGGAATGGGTGGAGGCAGTCAAGAAGAGTTGGTGCTGGCTAGTATACCCTGCAGGACTGCAGCTGCAAAGCCTGCCCTAGATTTGGAAAAGACAAGCAGGTGGTAATGCTTGGTGAAGGTATGAACAGAACTTCATGTTGCAGCTTCCAGGATGTCCCTGGTAGGGACCCTTCTGAGAAAGGCTGTAGAGGTTGAAGTTGCCCTAGTGGAATGTGTTGTCCCCCTGTAGGGATGGTTTCTCATGGTGTTTGTAACAGAAATGGTTGCAGTGTGCTATCCATTTGGAGATGGTTTGTTGTAAAATGGCCTTGCCCTCTGCCCTGGTGCAAAGCTAACTAGTAACTGGTCAGATTTCCTAAAGGGCTTAGTCCTACTGAGGTAGAATCTGAGCGGTCTGTGCACATCTAAAGAGTGCAGGATCCTTTCCCCCTTATTTTAAGGTTTAGGAAAAAAGGAGGGCAAATTAATAGATTGGTTGAGAGCCACACTGGACACTTTAGGCATGAAAGTTGGGTTAGCCCTGAGGGAGACCCTGTCAGCATGAAAAATGATGAAAGGTTCAACAGCCATAAGCGCTTGTAGCTCAGACACTCTTCTAGCTGAAGTGATGGTCAGAAGCAAGGCTGTTTTCCAAGAGAGGAATTTTAACTCTGCTGAAGCTGCAGGCTCAAAGGGGGGACCGTGAGCTTTTCCAACACGAAGTTAAGGTCCCAAGCAGCGGTAGGTGCTCTTCTTGGTGGCCTTAAGTTGTTAGCCCCTCTCAGGAACTGTTTGATGAGAGGGTCTGAGAAGAGAGGTGGCTCAGTGCTGTAACGTGCAGAGATGGCAGAGGCCTGGATTTTAATAGAAGAAAAGGATAAGCCTCTATAGAGTAGTTCTGCTAGGTAATCCAGGATGAGAAGTAACGAGGGCTGTGCTGGGTCAAGCTCCTTTAGTCTGGATCCAGGAACAATACCTTTTCCACTTGCCAGCATAGGAATTTCTAGTACGGAGTCATCTGGCTTCATGTATGACATCCATGACTTGTCTGCTTAGGCTGGCCACTGGTGGAGAAGTCAAGGAGTAAGCCAGGCTTCTAGATTCAGGGTCTGCGGATGCAAGAACTCTCCCTCCTGCTGAGTCAGGAGTATTGGAATCTGGGAGAGGTGCCATGGAGGCAACGGGGATGGACTGCGCAGTAGTGGGTACCAGTGTTGGTGTGGCCAGTCTGGGGCAATCAGGACTGCCCTTGGTCTTTCCTATGTTACTTTGAGTAATACTCTGGTAAGAAGAGGTAGAGGGGGAAATGCATGGATTGAGAGGTTTGCCCACTGGAAGGACAGGGCATTCACTTTCCAGGCCTTGCTGTGAGGTTCCCTAGTGCAGAATTTGCTGTGCTGGTGGTTGTACGGGGAGACGAATAGGTCCACCTTTGGGGTACCCCATTTTTGGGTCACAAGGCTGAAGGTGTTGTAGTTTAATTGCCACTCATGTGGGTCGAGGAAATTTCTGCTTAAGTTGTCTGTCAGAGAGTTTTGGTTGCCTGGCAGGAATTGAGCTTGCAGGTGAATATGCATGGCTGAGGCAGTGTTCCAAAGGGTCATGGCTAGCCCGGCAGAGTGGGTAAGAGCGGGGCCCCCCCCTGCTTTTTGATGTACCACATTATTGTGGTGGTGTCGGTTTTGATTAGTAGAGGCCCCAGAGAGAGCAGGGATCTGAAAGCTGTCAGAGCATGCCGAACAGCTGACATCTCTTTTTGGTTAATGTGCAGATGAATTTGATTTGGGCTCCAGTGGCCCTGAATGCACCTGCCATCCAGGTGAGCACCCCAGGCATAGTTTGATGCGTCTGTGGTTAGGGTCTGGGCAGCGTGGGGTTGTGAAAAGGGAAGTCCCTTGTTGTGGCTGCATGCTGCTGCCTACCAAAGAAAAACTTTCCTTAGACAAGGTATCATAGGTATAATAGTTTCCAGGTCCTGAGAATGTTGACACCAAAGGCTCTTTAAGTAGCACTGAAGTTTCCTCATATGCAGTCTGGCATATGAAATAAGCAGAATGCAGGAGGCCATGCACCCTAGAGCTTTTGCAGGATTTTATTTGCGGATAACTGGGTTCTGGTGGCCAGTTGAGAGAAGTAGCCTGTCAGATAGCCTTGTTTTTCTGGAGTAAGGAATGCCATCTGGGATGCTGTGTCCAGGCTTGCTCCCAGGAATACAATTTTTTGACTGTGGACTAGTTTGGATTTCTTTTCGTTGATAGTGTACCCCAGTGAGGTTAGTAGGTCCTTTACAAATGTCAGGTGCTGTAACAGCTTTTCCTGACTGCCTGCCTGAATCAGGCAATCGTCCAAGTAAGGGTAAATTTGAATATTTCTTTGTCTGCAAAAAGCAATGGCTGGAGCCAGGCATTTTGTGAAAACTCTGGGAGCAGAGGATAAGACAAAGGGAAGTGCAGAGTACTGATAATACATAGATCCTGCCCTGAAACATAGATATTTTGTGCAAGAATCTCTCATTGGGACATGCAGATAGGCCTCTGAGGTCTAGAGTGGCTAACCAGGCATATTTGGGCAGCATAGGAAGAAGCTGCTGCAGTGTGAGCATTTTGAATTTTGGTACCACCAGGAAGGTGTTCAGAATAGATAGATCTAAGATGGGGTGCCAGGTACCCTCTTTTCTGGGTACCAGAAAAAGTCTGGAATAAAACCCTTGGCCTATCTGATCTGCAGGAACAGGCTGAATTGCCCTCATGGAGAGCAGGGAATGAACTTGGTTTTGTGCCTCAGTCCACTGGTTTGGAGGAAGATCTGGGAATCCTTTTGGGGTTAGCAGCGTGTGGAAATAAAATTTGTACCTCTGGAACACTAAGTTGAGGACCCATCGATCGTTGGTGATGGAGGCCCAGTTTTTTGCATGGGAGGCAAGTTTTCCTCCTAGGGGCATCAGCAGATGGGCAGAGGTGAGAGGATGAGCTATGAAGTCATTGCGAATTCTTTCCATAAGGGGGTGGCTTAACACTCCATGGTTTAGAAGTGGAGGTACTCCATTGCTTAGGTCTCTGCATACCCTGACACTGCTGTCTGGGGGGGGGGCTCAGTTTTCCCTAGGTCTAGTCTGAGGTGGCCTTCAGGGGGCTGGAAAGGACCAATGTTTTGAGGGGCAATACCTACTGAATCTTGGAGGGTGAACTTGCAAAAAGTCTTAACTGTCTGCATAGCCTTAGCTTATTCTTCCATCTTTTTTAAAACCTCTTCTGCTTTGGTGCCAAACAGATGGTCTTTGTTCAGTGGTGCATCCAATAATTTTGATTTGACATGATCTGGCAAGGTCTGTTCCTTAAGCCAAGCATGCCTTCTAAGTACAGAACCTGTGACTGCTGCCCTGCAGGATGCTTCTATGGCATAGATCCCACATTGCAGGGTATGCTTACTGACTTGGCTTGCAGAATGCATAAGTTTCTGTAAATCTTTATTTTCTGCACAGTCAGGGAAGGTAGATAATCTCGGTTTAATGAATTCCATGGTATGTTGCTGGTATTTCAGCATGTGGAACTGACAATTTAATGCTCTAATGGTAAGAGTTGCAGAAGTATATACTTTTTTTACCCCATCTGTCTAAGGCTCGAGAATCCCTGTCCGAGAGGGTGGGATTCTTAGCTGTGGTTGCTTTTATTCCTTTAGGCCTTTGGGAGAGGACCTCTGGGTCAGCAGTAGGATTCTTGAAAAGAAATTTGTGAGAGTCAGGGACTCTGTAATACCTGTCAGGTTTCCTGGGAGCAGGAGGTAAAGTATCAGGAGTTAGACTGGATTCCATAAAGACAACATCCAGAAAGTACAGTTGTGTACACTTACTATAAAGTAGTTTTGTACCTACCATAAATGTAGATGTTCGAGTGCTAATACAGCTGCAGTAATCACAGATGGGTTCTCTGCCGTCAGGCGGGTCCTCAGTCGGCCGAATTCCAAAGTCTAGGTCCGGCGTCGGTGGTTGTCCCTTTCTTTCCTGACGTCAGTGCGACAGGGGTATATAAGACACAGCCGACGCCATTTTCCCCAGTCTTTTTTGCCGCGCGGTGCCTGAAGCAGAAGCAGTTCGCAAGTGCCGGTCGGCCAGCTCCTGAATTTACAAAAAATTGGAAACCGAAGCCTTCATTAAAGCTAAGTACCCCGTTGGGGAAACTTTTCTTGCCTCAGACCAATGTCAGAAAAAGTTAACAATTGTATTTCTTGTGGGAAGCAAATACCGCATAAGGATTTCCATTCCCTCTGCATACCTTGTTTAGGCCCAGACCACGACGTCTCGGGCTGTCGCTTTTGCGCTACTTTCAATAACGCACTATTAAGCGTCGGGCGGAGTTCGCCCAACACTTTTTTGATAAAGCCTTATAAAAGGACCGACACGCGAGGTCCGCGGTCCCCACCGACACCCGGTATGCCGGACCTAGACTTTGGTATTCGACCAACCGAGGACCCGCCTGACGGCAGAGAACCCATCTGTGATTACTGCAGCTGTATGCACGATGAACATCTGTAGATGTTCAAGTGTATTCACCGTTGCAGTCATTACATTTGGGTAATCTGCTGGCAGGTTGCCCTCAGTCGGCCTGATTGTTAGTCTTGGGTCCTGCGTCGGTTGTTGTCCCTTTTTCCATGATGTCAGGTCGTCAAGGGTATAAAACATGCAGCCGATGCCATTACATCAGTTTTTCTTGCCGCAGATGTCAGGTGCCTCCCTAATGGGGAGCAAATGAACATAAAAACACAAAGGTAAACTCCAACAAAAAGCAAATACACCAAATAGGCTTTTAAGCATAGTAAAGGAAAGTAGAGGTATAGCCAGAAAAAGTTAGGGGGCTGGAGGGAGGGTAACCAGGACTGCAACAGTGAATACACTCGAACATTTACATTTATGGTAAGTGTACACAACTGTACTATGTTCGTGTTTCACTGATACAGTCATTACATTTGGGTAGATTCCCAAAGTTATGGTTGGGAGGAGGAGTTTATACAGCATTAGGGCCAGCTATAAGGCCCTGCAAGACAGCAGTGGCAAAGCCAGCTCTGGATTTAGAGAAAATTGGTAAATGATAATGCTTGGTGAAAGTATGTACAGAGCTCCAGGTAGCAGCTTCTAGGATGTCCCTGGTAGGGACACATCTGAGAAATTCTGCAGAAGTAGATGCAGCCCTGGTGGAGTGAGATCTAATCCCCTGGGGGGATAGGTTTTCCATGGTGCTTATAGCAGAAAGCAATGCAATGGCTTATCCATTTAGAAATGGTTTGTTTTGAAATAGCCTTCCCCTGTGCCCCTGCAGCAAATGCTACCAGCAGTTGTTCAGATTTTCTTCGAGGTTTAGTCCTGTCCAAGTAGAATCTAAGTGGTCTGTGCACATCCAAGGAATGCAGAATCCGTTCCCCTTTGTTCTGTGGATTGGGAAAGAAGATTGGCAAATGAATGGACTGATTAAGAGCCACACTGGAAACCACCTTGGGCATGAAGGATGGATTGGTCCTGAGAGATACCCTGTCCACATGAAAGATGATGAAAGGCTCCACCTGCCATAAGGCCCTGTAATTCAGCTATCCTTCTAGCTGAAGTGATTGCTAAAAGGAAGGCTGTTTTCCAAGAAATAAATTTTAAGTCTGCAGAAGCAGCTGGCACGAAAGGAGGTAGAGAGTGAGTTTCTCCAAAACAAAGTTAAGGTCCCAGGCAGGGGTTGGAGCTCTCCTGGGCGGTCTCAAGTTTTTTTGCCCCTCTGAGATACTGCTTGAACAGAGGAAGAGAGAAGAGGGGAGGTTCTGTGCTATAATGAGCTGAAATAGCTGAGGCGTGGATTTTAATGGAGGAAAAAGACAGGCCCTTGTGAAGCATCTCAGTTAAGTATTGCAAAATCTGAAGTAAATTGGGTGCTGCTATGCTCATCCCTCAAGACTGGTTCCAGGCGCAGAATCTTTTCCATTTGTCAGCATAAGATTTTCTAGTACTAAGTTTCCTTGCCTCCAAGATGACATCCATCACAGGTTTGCTGAGTGATAAGGGTGAATTTAAGTGATTAGCCAGGCTGCAAGGTTCAATGTTGGAAACTGAGGGTGCAGAATTTAGTTCTCCTGCTGATACAGCAGGGAAGGGGTCTGAGGCAGGTGCCATGGAGATAACTGCAACACACTGCGCAGGAGGGGGTACCAGTGTTGGCACGGCCAGTCTGGAGCAATCAAGATCATCCTTGGTTTGTCCTGTTTGACTTTTAGTAGAACTTTGGAGAGCAGAGGCAAGTGGGGGTGAAGGTGTAGACTGGTAGGTTTTTCCAGCTGAAGGACAGAGCATCCACTTTCCGGGCTTGTTTGTGGGCAGTCCTTGTGCAAAACTGGTCTAACTGGTAGTTCTGGGGGGAGGCAAATAAATCTATGTCTGGGCTCCCCCAGTCGCTTATCACCATGTTGAAAATCCTTGGTTCCAGTTTCCACTCATGTGGGTTCATGAGGTTTCTGCTAAGTCCGTCTGCCAGTGTATTCAATTTTCCTGGCAGGAATTGAGCTTGTAGGTATACTTGGTAGCTCAAGGCTGTGTTCCATGGCTAGTCTGCAGAGGGGGGTAGGAATGTGTACCCCCCTGCTTGTTTATGTACCACATAACCGTGGTGCTGTCCATCTTTACCATTAGTTGTCCTGGAAAAATGTAGTCCTTGAAGGCTGTCAGAGCATTCTGTACAGCTAACATTTCTTTTTGATTGATATGTAGGTGCATTTGATTTGTGTTCCATTTGCCCTGAATGCACTTCCCTGCCAAGTGACCTCCCCATGCAAAGTCTGATGCATCTGTAGTTAGGGTTTGGGCAGCAGGGGGTAGTGTGAATGGCATGTCCCTTGTTTTGGTGGCAGGCCTCTGTCCACCATTGGAACTCCAGCCGTAAGCAAGGTATGATAGGAATCATTGTTTCCAGGCTGTGATAATGTTAAATCCATAGACTTTTTAGATACCACTGTAGTTTCCTCATATGCAGTCTTGCATATGGAATTAGAAGAATGCAGGAGGCCATGGACCCCAAGGCTTGCAGTATTTGTCTTGCAGACAGCAGGGTTTTTGTGGCCACTTATCTGAAGTAAGTCACCAAATGAATTTGCTTTTCTGGCGTGAGGAAAGCCATCTGGACAGTTGTATTCAAGCTAGCACGCTTTGTTTATGGTGTACCCCAGACAAGTTAGAACCCTTTTTACAAATGCCATATGTTTTCTGCCTGAATTAGACAATCGTCGAGGTATGGATATATTTGAATATTTCTTTGTCTGCAAAATGCAATAACTGGAGCTAGGCACTTTGTGAATACCCTGGGTGCAGTAGACAAGCCAAAGGGCAGTGCAGAGAACTGATAATGCGAGTAGCCTCCTTTGAAGCATAGGTATCTTCTGCAAGATTCCCTGATTGGGATGTGCAGGTATGCTTTTTAAATCTAGTGCTGCCAACCAGGCATCTTTGCCTAGCATAGGAAGTAATTGGTGAAGAGCCAGCATCTTGAATTTTGGAATCTCCAGAAAGGTGTTTAGAGTAGACGCGTCCAGGATTGGACGCCATGATTTGTCTTTTCTGGGTACCAGAAAAAGTTTGGAGCAGAAACCTTGTCCCTTTTCTTCTTCTGGTATCAGCTGAATAGCCCCCCATGCTTAAGAGGGAGAGTACTTGTTTTTGAGCCTCTGCCCACTGATTTGGGGGCAGGTCTGGCTACCCGTTTGGTGTTGGCAACGTGTGGAAATGAAATCTGTATCCCTGGGACACTATATTTAAAACCCATTTATCCTGGGTTATGAGTTCCCAGTTCTTTGCATGAAGAGCAATCTTTCCCCCAAGGGGCGCTCAAAAGATAAGTGCTTGGGAATTTTAAAAGGAAGTCATTGAGACCGTTTCCCATGCGGGGGGTGTCTTGTTATTTCCAGATTTGGAAGTGGAGCTCCCCCCCCCACTGCTTAGTTCTGTGAGTCCCCTGGGACTGAAACCTGGGGTTTTTGCTGTGTCTGGGTTTGGCTTGAGAGGACCTGGAAGGGACTGGAAAGGACCAATTCTTAGTAGGCCAGTGCCTACTAAATCTTGGAGGTTGCACTTGTAAAAAATCTTTAACAGTTTGCATAGATTTAGCTTTATCTTCCATCTTTTAAAGAACTTCTTCAGCCTTGTTGCCAAACAGGCAGTCCTGATTTAAAGGAGCATCCAACAATTTAGCTTTAACATGATCAGGCAAAGATTGCTCCTTAAGCCAAGCATGCCTTCTAAGCACAGACCCAGTAACAGCAGCCCTGTAAGAGGTCTGTAAAGAATCAAAACCACATTGCAAAGTATGTGTTCCAACTTTTTCAGCAGAATGAATTAAATCCTGTAAATCTTTATTTCCACACAGTCAGGAATCAACATTATTTTCTGTTTAAGCAGTCCAATAATATGTTGTTGATATTTTAACATATGAAATTGGCAGTTTAAAGCTGTGATTGTCAAGGGTGCAGAAGTATAAACCTTTTTACCCCATCTATCCAGCGCCCTGCAGTCTCTATCAGAAGGGGTAGGATTTTTAGCAGTAGAAGCCTTAATGCCCTTGGGCCCCTGAGAAATGGTCTCTGGATCTGAAACAGGATGTTTGAAAAGGAACTTGTGGGCCTCAGGAACCCTGTAGTATCTGTCAGGTTTACAAGGAGCTGGAGACAGGGGATCAGGGGCCAAACTGGATTCCGAGAAAACATCAACAATGTCTAGTACACGAGGTATAGCCAAAGGCCTATGCTGATGTAGAAGAAGGAAATTCCTAAGCCTCTTTTTTGAAATCAGAAAATTCCTGGCTTTCCCAGTGGAAATGCTCCCTTAAAGTATGTAAAGTTTCCCCAAAAGAAAAATCCCCAGGGTGGGAAGCAGAGGGAATGAAATCCTCTGCATCAGAATCCTCATGAAATCCTCTGCATCAGAATCCTCATAAGTAGGTATGGACAAATCCAGGTCATCAGAAGAGTCAGAAGAAACAGAATCCTAATCAGAAGATTCATAATCAAGCTCAGCCCTAGGCCTCTTGGGGGGGGGGGGGGGATTTGACTACCCCTGATTAGAGTAATTAGATCTTCAGCTATTTTTATCACTTGTTTCTTAGGCATACGGGCCTGAGCATGTGGGCCTGGTTGTTGGTTTTTTACACATGGATCAAGATTTAGGCCTTAGTAATGAAGGCGGTATCGATTTAATATGCAAGTCTGTAGGCCTGAATACACCCTCAGAAGCCGGTGCCTACACAGCGGCTTACCCATCCAAGGTAGAGACATCCACGGGTTCCATAGTTAAAGTATCTTGCAGCATACCGGACTCCGAATGGGTCTCAGTAGAGGCCTGCGAATCAGAAGTAGCAGGTATTAGGGGCTGCAAAAGTGCCCCACTGAGTACCGGCGAACTGGCGACTGGCTTAGGAGAAGCATCGTTGGCAGTTTTGGACCTCGGCGGCCTGTCTCTGTATTTATCTTTGCGTTTTTTCAGAATCCTAGTAGTCGGGTGGCTAACCGACGACATTTCTGAATAATTAAACCGAGAACCGAAATATTTAGAGGCAAAAATATACAGACGATGGATAGTGCGCCGATTAAATAAAGCGCAAAACCTACAGCAAGGTACGTCGTGGTCAGGGCCTAGGCAAGGAATACAGTACAAATGAAAATCTTTATGGGTTTTTCACAAGTAATGCAATTATTAACTTTTAGTGACATCGGTAAGGAGCAAGAAAATGTTTCCCCAATGGGGTATTTAGCTTTAAGTTGAAGACTTTGGTTCTGAAACTCGAAAACGAAAATTTCAGGAGTCGGCCAACCGGCACTTACAAACTGCTTCTGCTTCGGACACCGCATGGCAAGAAAGACTGATGTAATGGCGTCAGCTGCATGTTTTATACCCCTGACGACCTGACGTCATGGAAGAAGGGGCAGCAACCGACGCAGGACCCAAGACTTTGTTAATCAGGCCGACTGAGGGCAACCTGCCAGCAGATTACCCAAATGTAATGACTGCAACAGTGAAACATGAAGAACATCAGCAGGGATAGCTAAGGTTCTGTGCTGTAGTAAATCTAAAAATTCCCTCTTTTTGGACTGACGATAATCCTGGCATTCCCAATCGAAGTGCTCTCTCACAAAATATGTGGGGTTTCACCAAAAGAAAAATCCTCCGGAGGAGAGGCAGGAGGAATGGATTCCTCTGCATCTGAATCCTCATAAGCAGATAAGGGCATGTCTTCATAATCAGAAACCTCAGAGTCGGCCTCTTGGTCAGATAAAACTGCTGGGGACAAATCTCTTTCTTTTAGCAGGGGAAGGCTGGCTTCCTCTAATCAGCATGATAAGGTCTTCCGCCATTTTAAGCATCTGTGATTGTGGC
This sequence comes from Protopterus annectens, assembly GCF_019279795.1. Taxonomy (NCBI): domain Eukaryota; kingdom Metazoa; phylum Chordata; order Ceratodontiformes; family Protopteridae; genus Protopterus; species Protopterus annectens. The sequence continues at coordinate 4,098,230 of NC_056725.1, forward strand.
AAGGAAGCAGGTGCATGAGTTTGGGTCATTGTGTTTTTAGGCGTAGCTCATACTCTGGGCCTTTAGAAACTCATTAGTTTTAGAAAGAACTGAAGACACGAAAGAAGTAGTTGATTTGTACAGAATATCGTTAGTGCAAAGAACTTCTTCAGAAGCCGGTGCCTGCAAAGCGGCTCCGGACCCATTCAAGGTAGAGACATCCTCAGGTTCCGTAGTCAAAGAAGAGTCTTGCGGCATACTGGACTCCGAACGGGTCACGGTAGCGCCCTGTGAATCCATCGATGCAGGCATCAGGGGGCTGCAAAAGCACCTCACTGAGTACTGGCGACTAGCTTAACGGAAGCGTCGTCAGCAAAAGCACCTCACTGAGTACTGGCGACTAGCTTAATGGAAGCGTCGTCAGCAGTTTGGGACCTGTGCGATCTGTCTCTGTGTTTATCCTTACTTTTTTTGTAAGATCGGTAGTCAGATGGCATACCGAAGCCTTTTTGGATTACAGAGATCAAGAGCAAAAGTATTTAGCTACAATAAGGTCCCAATGATAAATAGTTCAAGCATTGAACAAAGCACAAAACCAGTAGCGAGGGACGTCGTGGTCTGGGCCTAAACAGGTGACGCAGTAAGATTAGAAATCTCGGTGTGGTATTTGGTTTCCACAGGCAAAACAACTTTCAATGACATCAGTTAGAGCAAGAAAAAAGGATCCCCAATGGGGTAATTAGCTTTAGAAGACTTCAACTTCAATTTCGGAAATGAAAACTTAGGTAGCAGCTGACCGACACTTGTGCGAACTGCTTCTGGCTCCTTGCCAAGAAAGACTGATGAAATGGCGTCAGCTGCCTGTTTTTACACCACTGACTACCTGACGTCAGTCCTGGAGTGACAGCAACTGACGCAAAAATACTAAGCCTCTGGTATTCGAGCCGACTAAGGGCTACCCCTGGGCAGGATAACCCGAGTGTGATGACTGCAACAGTGAAACACGAAGAATATCTGCAGAGGCAACCCCTGACTTGGCAAAAAGAGGTAGGTGGCAATGCTTTGTAAAAGTATGGACATAGCCCAGGTGGCAGCATCCAAGATGGCCCTGGTTGGGACTCCTCTGAGGAATGCTGTAGAAGTGGAGGCTGCCCTAGTGGAATGGATACAAATAGACTTGGGGGGAGATTTTCCAAGTAATCTGTAGCAGAAATGGATACAGTGCAATATCCATTTGGAAATGGTTTGGTTGGAAATGGGCTTCCTCTCTGTTCCAGGAGCAAAGCTGACAAGAAGCTGGTCTGTTTTTCTGAAGGGCTTAGTAAGGTCCAGGTAGTATCCGAGTTGTCTGTGCATGTTTATTGAGTGCAGAATTCTTTCACTGTTGATTTGAGGGTTGCAAAAGAAAGTGGGTAGATGTATGGCCTGGTTGAGGGTTACATCAGACACCACCTTGGGCATAAAGGAGGGGTTAAAGTCCTCAGGGAGACCCTATCTGCATGGAAAATGATGACCCTATCTGCATGGAAAATGATAAAGGGCTCAATGGCCATGACTGCCTGAAGTTCTGAAGTTCTGAAACCCTTCTGGCTGAGGTGATAGCTGGTAGGAAAGCAGTCTTCCAGGAGAAGTATTTCAATTTTGCTGAAGCTGCAGGTTCGAATGGGGGTAAGGTTAGTTTTTCTCAAACATAATTTAGATCCCAGGCTGGCGTGGGTGGCCTTCTGGGAGGTTTGATATTAGAAGCCCCTCTGAGGAATTGTTTAATCAAAGGATGTGAGAAGAGGGGCTAGTCTGAATTGAAATAAGCTGAAATGGCTGAGGCATGGATTTTAACAGAACAGAAAGAGAGGCCACTATTGAGTAACTCAGCTAGGTAGTCCAAGATAAAAGTGATGGAAGGTTGTGAGTTACTGGCCCCGCTGGACTGGCTCCAGGAGCAGAATCTTTTCCATTTCCCTGCGTAAGATTTTCTAGTGCTGGGCCTTCTGGCCTTTGCGATAATGTCTAGGACCTATTTGCTTAACAGGGACCCCTTGTTTGCTTTTATAGTATTAGCCATGCTGACAGATTAAGAGATCTGAGATCAGGGGAAGTTGCTTGGGGGTCTGTAATGTCAGACTGCGCAGTAAGTGGTACCAATGCTGTCTGGGCCAATATGGAGCAATGAGGCTGGCCTTTGGTCTCTCCTCTCTTGTTTTGATCAGTACCTTGGGAATAAGAGGCAGAGGAGGGAATGCGTACACAAAGAGGGAGCTCCAGGGGAAGGTCAAGGCATCCACCTTCCATGCTAGCTGGTGATACTCCCTGGTACAGAATTTTTTCAGCTGGTAGTGGAGGTGTGAAGTAAAGAGATCCACCTCTGGAGTTTCCCACTCCTGACTGACTTGCTGAAAGATTTTTCTGTGGAGCTGCCATTCGTGGGGGTTCAATAAGTTTCTGCTTAGGTGGTCTGCCAGGGTGTTGCTGACCTCTGCTAGGTATTAGGCAATTAGGTGTAGACCCATGGAGGCTGCGGTCAGCCAGAGGTTCATGGCTAGCCTGCACAGAGGGTAAGACTGGATCCCTCCCTGTTTGCTGATTAACCACCTTACTGTGGTGCTGTCTGTTTTGATAAGGAGGACCCCTGGCCTGAGATGGGGTTTAAAGAATGTCAAAGCCTTTAGTATTGCCAGCATTTCCTTCTGACTGATGTGTAAGGGAAGGTGCTGGGCATCCCAAAGACCTTAGTTGCACCTGCCTGCTAGTTGAGCTCCTCAAGCAATGTCTGAGGCGTTGGTGGTTATGGTCTGGCCAGTATGGTGGAGGATGAAGGAAATGCCCTTGTTCTTGGCACAGGCCCCTGCCCACCAGAGAAACTCGGCCCTTATACAGGGGATCAGCGGGAGAGAGGTTTCTAGAGGCTGAGAGTGCTGACACCAAAAGTTCTTTAGATACCAATGAAGTTTCCTCATGTGAAGCCTGGCCACAGGAATGAGAAGGATGCAAGATGCCATGTAACCTAAGGCTTGCAGGAATTTTCTTGCAGTGAGGTGACTTCTGGAAGCCAGCTGGGTAAATTAGAGAGGCAGGAAGCTCTGCTTTTCTGGGGATAGGAAGGCCATTTGGGATGTTTTATCCAGCAGTGATCCCAAGAAAATGATCTTCCTGGAGGGGGTTTGCTTTGATTTCTTCTCATTGATGATGAACCCTAGGGAAGTTAGGAGAGTTTTGACAAAGAGAAGATCCTCGAGCAGCTTTTCTTTGCACTCTGCCGGAATGAGGCAGTCGTCCAGATAAGGGAAATTCTGTATATTTCTCTCTCTGCAAAACACTATGGCTGGGGCTAAGCATTTGGTGAATACTCTGGGTGCAGTAGGATAAGTCAAAGGGCAGCGCTGAGAACTGAAAGTGTTGTGAGCCTGCTCTGAAGCACAGGAATTTCCTGCAGGATTCCCTTATGGGGATGTGGAGGTAGGCATCTTTTAGGTCTAGGGTCACTAGCCAGGCATTCTTTGTCAGCATAGGTAGCAGCTGCTGCAAAGTTAGCATTTTGAATTTGGGGACCACCAAGGAGGTGTTCAGAATGGATAGATCCAGGATCGGGCGCCAAGTGCCCTCTTTTCTGAGAACAAGGAATAGTCTGGAATAAAAGCCTTTGCCTGTTTGATCTGAGCAGACAGGCTCTATTGCCCCCTGGGATATGAGAGTTTGTATCTGTTTCAATGCCTCTGCCCACTGACTTGGAGGCAAGTCTGGGTACCCTCTTGAAATTGGGAGTTCATTAAAAGAGAATTTGTATCCCTGAAAAATGATCTTTAAGACCCAGTGGTCCTTTGTTACAGAAAGCGAATTTTCTTTGCAGAGGGAGAGCCTTCCCCTTGGCATTTGCTGAGTGAAAGGTGGGCAGAGCAAGGGGAGGGGGAGTTACTGAGAGTTTTTGCCACAGAAGGGTGGCTTAGAACTTCCTGCCTTTGGGGTGGAAGTGGTCCACTGTTTGGTTCTCTTCTGCCCCTGGGATAGGGGTGTGGGTGGTCTGTTCCTGCAGGGCTTTCCTTGGCCTTGTCTGCTAGATGCAGGGAAGGACCAGTGCTTAGAGGAAATGTTCCTGCTGAACCTGTGAGGTTGAACCTGAAAGAAATCTTTTACTGTTTGCATAGATTTTGCTTTGTCTTCCATCTTTTTAAGCACCTCTTCTGCTTTTACTCCAAACATGCGGTCCTTATCCAGGGGCACATCAATTAGCTTAGACTTGACATGATCAAGGAGAGGTTGTTTCTTCAACCATGCATGTCTCCTAATGAAAGCTCCGGACACTGCTGCCCCGCTTGAGGCTTCTACGGCATTATATCCACAGTGTAATGAGTGTTTAGCCAATTGTCAAGTAGAGTGCAGTAAATCTGCTAACTCTTTCAAATTGGCACAGTCAGGAAAGGGTGAAATATTTTGTTTTAATAGTTCCAAAGTGTGTTGCTGATATTTTAACATATGGAACTGACAGTTGAGAGCTCCGATTGCCAAGGCTGCAGAGGTGTATACTTTTTTACCCAATCTGTCCAGAGCTCTGGAATCCTGGTCAGAAGGAACTGGATTCTTGGCAGAACTAGCCTTAGCTCCTTTTGGTCCCAGTGTAAGGACTTCTGGGTCTGCAGCAGGATTTCTGTACAGGTATTCGTGAGAATCCGGTACTCTGTAATACTTGTCAGGTTTACTGGGAGCAGGTGGGAGGGATTCAGGGGCGAAGGTCAATTCATGGAAAACATCATCAACCACTTCTAAAATAGGAGGGATGGCCAGGGGTCTGTGCTGCAGCAGGTCCAAAAATTCTCCAAGTCTTTTCTTAGAATGGGGGAAATCCTGAGATTCCCATGTTCCCTGAGGGTGTGAAGGGTTTCCCCAAAGGAAAGGTCTTCTGGTGGGGAAGCAGAAAGAATGGATTTCTCTGCATCTGAATCCTCATAATTAGTCACAGGTTGTTGCAACATCTGAATAGTCAGATTCCTCAGAATCCTGTTCTGTCACAATTTCTGGGGAAGGGTGTCTTTTCCTTTTAGAAATAGTGGCTTGACTACTGCTGATAAGGGAAATTAGATCCTCTGCTATTTTAAGCATTTGGGCTTGAGGTGGTGGAGCAGGTGCAAGGCGGTGGCTAGAGGCAGATTTTCTAGGACTGGCCTGGCTTCTAGGCCTAACAGTACCTGTCGGTCTGAGAGAAATGGTAGTCGGATGAGAAGACTTTGTTTTATTTCTAGATTCGTTAGTGCGAGAGGCCTTCTCTGAAGCCGGTGACTGCATCGTGGCTCCAGACCCAACCAAGGCAGAGACCGCCAAAGGCACGGAAGACTAAGAAGATTTCTGCAGCATACCAGACTCCAAAAGGGTCTTGGTAGAGGCCTGCGTAGATATCAAATCTGGCATCAGGGGCTGCAAAAGTGCCTCACTGAAATTCTGGAGAACTGACGACCTGATTAGCGGTAGAGTTGTCAGAAGGCTTAGCTTTGTGTGGTCTGTCTCTATCTTTATCTCTGGGTTTTTTCAGAATGTCCACGGATTGTTGGCTGACTGACGTCATTTCGGAATGCAAAGATGGAAGAAGAAAATACCTGCTTGCAATAAAAGCTCTACGGTGAATGGTTTTCGCATTAAAGAGGGCACAGAATCGGCAACGGGGGATGTTGTGGTCTGGGCTACCACAGCAGGGATAACCCACGTGATGACTGCAACAGTGAAACACGAAGAACATCCAATGCTGTATCAAACAAAAGAGTCGCCAACAAGATTTTGAGAGCATCCTATTGAAATTTGAACAGGACTTTTGGAATGAGGGGAAGGTGAGGAAACGTATAAAGAAACATCCTCTTCCAAGAAAAAGACAGGGCGCCTGCCTTCCAAACCAGAGGACCTGGGACTCTGGCACAAAATACAAGAAGTTGTCCGTTTAGAGGGAAGGCAAAACAATATTTGAGGAGTACCCCAACAGTGCACAATGTCCAGAAACACATCCCTGCAAAGCATCCATTCATGGGATTGATTTACAGACCTGCTCAGTTGTCTGCCACAATTTTTTGACCTGAGGGAATGTAAACTTCCTGAAGATATTGGATAGCAAGATCTCTTAACAGGAGTATCAACTGGCATAGAAGATAAAATCTTGCCCCCCCCCCCCCCGTATTGTCTGCAAATACCTTAAGAGGTCCTAAGGAGAAAAGAGGATGAAAAGCCTTAAGTGCCAGCAGAAGAGCCCTCATCTCTTGAACAACGATGTGCACTGTTTAAGATGACCACAAGCCCCCCTGCACCTACAGGGAACCAAAAGCTGGTCCCCATCCCACATCTGAAGCATCTGTGAACACTCCTGTGAAGGAAAAGGGAGCCCTGGATTTAAAGACAACTGCTGGATCCACCAGTGAAGATTCTTCTTGAGGAAAAGTACTACAGGAACTACAAATTCTAAGGGATGTGCATGTTGAAGCCAAACTGACTTCACGAACCACTAAAACTTTCTCATGTGGAGTTTGCCAGATGGATCACAGGGATGGTGGATACCATGAATCCCAGAGCTCTCAAACTCACTGGCTGTAGCAGAGGACAGAGGAAGAAGAATTTGAAAGAAAGAAATGTGTGTCAATGCCTTGGAAGGAGGCAGGGACGCCAGCACAGGCGCCATCTGAATCCAGTACTGCAGAAAAACATGGTCCTGAGAGAGTCAGAAAATACTTTTTGAAGTTTATTGTGAACCTCAGGCTTTGCAGTAAGGAAAAGACAAAAATGAAGATTTTGCAACAGGATCTTTGGAGAGGATGCCTGAAACAGGAGGTCGTCCAGGTGAGGAAACACTTGGATCACTTGAATCCTGCAAAAAGCAATCACAGGTACAAGGCATTTTGTGAATACCCTTGGGGCAGCAGAAAGGCCAAAGGGCAAAGAAGAGAACTGAAAATGCCAGGAAGCAAGAGAGAAACGTAAAAACTTCCTGAAAAGGGGATGGATCAGAATATGGAGATAAGCATCCTTGAGATCCAGAGATACCATGTAAGCCTGAGGAAACAAGAGAGGGGACAAAGTCTGAAAGGACAACACTTGAAAGGAGGCCACCTTCAGAAAAGTGTTTAGATGGAAGAGGTTTAGAATTGGTCACCAAAGTACCTTCTTCCCTGGGTACTAGAAACATCCTAGAGTAAACCCCCCCCCCTTTGGGGCACAGATGGCTCTTGAATAGTACTCAGTCAAAAGATCCCAAAGCACCTGTATAAAGGAGAAGAGTTGTTCCTGAGGAGGCTGAGGAATACCCATAAAAGAGGGAAGGGATTTTTAAACCATGAAATACTTCTGACGAATAATGGACAAGACCAAGCAATCCTGAATAATCTGCAGCTAAACAGGAAGACAGAGAGAGAGGGGGGGGCGAGACAGGCGAAGAGAAAGAGGAAAGTAGCTTAGAAGGACAGGATAGTCAGCCACTGGATTACCTGGAAAATGAGACTTGTGATGCACTGAAATCTGCGTAGCTTTAGCAGGGGTAGCCTGCTTGCCACCCTTTTTGCCCTTAGGAGGAGGGCGAGATTGCCTGTGAAAAAAGACTGGCTTATTGGGGTAGTTTCTCTGAAATTTAGGCACAGGAGAAACAAGCACATGCTTAAGTTCCTGTAAAGCCTAGCCTTGTCCTGAAGGGACTTAAACATAGCAGCAGCTTCACCAAACAAGTGTTTATTATCAAGAGGGGCAGCCATCAACTTAGAGAAATGGTAGTCGGATGAGAAGACTTCGTTTTATTTCTAGATTCTTTAGTGCGAGAGGCCTGCTCTGAAGCCGGTAAGTGCGTCGTGGCTCCAGACCCAACCAAGGCAGAGACAGACAAAGGCATGGAAGACTAAGAAGATTTCTGCAGCATACCAGACTCCAAAAGGGTCTTGGTAGAGGCCTGCGTATATATCAAATCGGGCATCGGGGCTGCAAAAGTGCCTCACTGAAATTCTGGAGAACTGACAACCTGATTAGTGGTAGAGTTGTCAGATGCCTTAGCTTTGTGTGGTCTGTATCTTTATCAAGCAAAGTCTGAAGCCAAAGCCAAGGATACCTACTCATCACGGACCCAAAAGCAGCAGTCCTACAGGAAGCATCTGCTGCATCATAGCCACACTTAATGGAATGATGAGCCACCTGGCAGTTAGTCTCTAACAGGGAAAGGGCAGAAATTTTACTCTCAGAGTCTGGAAGATCAGATAAAACCTCACAAGCCTGGGATAGGAGAGCCAACAAGTACCTGGATATACAGGTGTTATAACTAACCGCCCTAAAAGCCAAGGTAGCAGAGATGTAAACCTTCTTGCCTAGACTTTCCATGGTCCTGCTATCTTTATCAGAGGGAAATAACTTGGAAGAAAGAAGCAATTGAGAGGGCTTGTCAGAAGCTACAGACAACACCCTTGTTAGCTGCAAGACACTTGTAAAGAAAGATTTGCACTCTTCAGGCACCCTACAAAATCTATCAGGTTTCTTGGAAGCAGGGGGCTGAGTCTGGAGCCATAGAAGCATTGGAATAAACATCCAACAAGGCAGTCAACACAGGAGGAACTGCAGAAGGCTTAGGAGAATCTATATGCAGCAACTTTTAGTTATGTACTCACCATAACTTCAGATGTTTGGGATCCATCTCGCCTACATTCTGACTGATGGGTTCGGAGCCGATCCCTCGGCTCCGAATCGGCACGCTTATGCCAAAGAGCGAAGTCTCTCATTGGCTGAGCTTACTATATCCCAGGATGCACCACTACCAGTCCCCCAGATCTAGTTTGTCCGCATACATACACAGACACACACGTTGCTTATATAACATCGTCAGATGAAACAAGATAAAAAACAGTAGAACTCAAAACCGTTCAATCTCTTCTGATCTCCAAGGCAGGGGGAAGGAGGGTGGGTATTAGGAATGTAGGCGAGATGGATCCCAAACATCTGAAGTTATGGTGAGTACATAACTAAAAGATGTTATGTGATCCTATCTCGCCTACATTCTGACTGATGGGACAGCGTCCCTAGCACCTGAATCCTGGGTGGCTCACTGGAAAACACTCCTGAGTACCGTGGAACCAAATGATGCTCGCCCTTTAGATGCCACATCCAATTTATAGTGGGAAATGAAAGTGTGCGGGTTGGACCAAGTAGCCGCAGCACAAATCTCAGAGATAGCGAGCTTGGAATGAAAAGCAATAGAAGTAGCCATAGCTCTGGTAGAGTGAGCTTTGATAGATGTTGTAAGTTGCTTATTTGAAGAGGAATAAGCCTGAGTTATGCAATCTCTAATCTATTTGGAGATAGTAGCTTTTGTGATGGTTTGACCCAATTTATTATCTGAAAAGGACACAAACAACTGGTCTGTTTTTCGAATATGTTGAGTCCTATCTAGATAGAAGCGCAATTGCCTGTGAACATCCAATTTATGGAAGGTGTATTCTGCTTCATTTGAGAATTTTGGAAAGAAAACTGGTAGCTCTAGAGATTGTTGGAGACAGAGATTAGAACAAACCTTTGGAACAAAGGACGGATTAGGCCTAAGTGATACTCTATCCTTGTGAAAAATCAAGTACGGTGGTTTGATAGATAGGGCCTGAAGCTCTGAAACTCTTCTTGCAGAGGTAATTGCAACTAAGAAGGCAGTTTTCCAAGACAGATATTTTAACTCACACGTAGCAGCCAGTTCGAAAGGGGAAGATGTTAAGGCACGAAGTACCAAATCAAGATCCCACGGGGGCGCAGGATGAAAAACTGGGGGTCTTAACAGCACAGCACAGCACCTTTAATGAAAGTTTTGCATAATCTGCTGCTCATCAACGGTGGGTCCATGGATTCGTGAAATTTGGAGATAGCTGCTAGTTGGACTTTAATAGTAGAGACTGAGGATCCTTGAGTAAACAAGGATGTTAAAAATTTCAAGACCTCTGGTATCGGGGCAGTGATAGGGTCTAAGCCCCTGAGTTGAGCCCAGATAGCAAACCTCTTCCACTTACTGAGGTACAATTTCTTAGTGGTGGGTTTGTGGGCTGAAGATAAAATGTGAAAAACTTCCGGGTCTAAGTTGTGATTTCTGACTAAAGTCGGAAGTGGAGGAGCCAAGCTGTTAATTTCAAAGTGTGAAGGGACTGGTGTTGTCGTCCCGACTGATGAATCAGCAGGTCCGGAGTTAGATCCAAAAACCAAGGACCGTCCAGAGCATGTTTCTTTAGGTAGGGGAACCATACCTGACGAGGCCAGTGCGGAGCAATTAGTATCATTGTGGACCCCAATTGGGAAGCTTTCTGGATGACTTTTGGGAGGAGTGGAACCGGAGGAAAGGCATAAAGTAGCCCTGTTGGCCAAGGTTGGGCTAGAGCATCCGTAGCTGCCTCCCCCTGACGTGGAGTCAAGGAAAAGAACCTTTTGCACTTTGTGTTTTGTGGTGTTGCAAACAGGTCGCAGCACGGAGTCCCCCATCTTCTGAAAACCTGAGCTGCTACTGTTTCGTTCAGGGACCACTCGTGAGGAGAGAGAATCGTCCTGCTTAATCTGTCTGCCAAAATGTTGGATTTCCCTGGAATGTGGGTCGCTACCAAGAAACGGTTGGTAGCTACAGCCCATTCCCACACCCTCATGGCCTCTCTGCAAAGGGGGTAAGATCTGGTCCCTCCTTGTTTGTTTAGATACCAGACCACCGACATGTTGTCTGTGTGGATGGCTATAATGCCTTGAGGGAGAAATTTGTGGAGGGCCTGTAGGGACAGAAGTACAGCCCTCATTTCCAATACATTGATATGGAGAAAGGTTTCGTCTGGAAGCCAAGAACCCTGAACTAACCTGCCCAGACAATGCCCCCCCACCCTGTCTGGGAGGCATCCGTTGTCAGGGTGGCCACCGGAGGGGGGATAACAAAAGGTCTTCCCTGATTCAGATTGGATGACTGAAGCCACCAGCGGAGGTCCCGTTTGCACGTTTCTGTAATCAGTATGAGATGATTGAGGGGAAGATTCTGAAAAGACCATTGTGTCGATAACAGCCACTGAAGAATCCTCATGTGCAATCTTGCCAGTGGAACTAGGAGAACCGTGGCAGACATCGAACCTAAAAGTTGCAGGACCATCCTGGCTGGGGCTTTGGATCTTGGAAGCAGGGCTTGAACTTGACCTTGTAAAGTTTGAATCCTTTCGATAGGAAGGAAGACGCGCATCAATTTTGAGTCTATCTCTGCTCCTATGAATCTTATGCGCTGAGAGGGCAGCAAGACAGACTTTGACCAATTGAATGTAATTCCCAGGGAAGCACCCAGGGAGATGGTGGCTTTGAGGTTGTCTATTAGTAGATGCCTGGTGGTGGCAGTCAGGAGCCAGTCATCCAGATAGGGAAATACTTGGAATCCGAGACTCCTCAGGTGAGCAGTCACTACTGCCAAACACTTGGTGAACACCCTGGGGGCTGTGGTGAGACCAAAGGGCAGTGCACAAAATTGGAAATGACTGTCTCCCAGGCTGATGCGCAGATACCTCCTGGACGCCTGATGTATCGGTATGTGATAATAGGCGTCCTTGAGATCTATGGAGCACATCCAAACATCCTTCTCCAACAATGGGAGAATGGATTGTAAAGTGACCATTCGGAATTTGGACTTCATGACGGACTGGTTTAGTTTGCTGAGATCCAATATTGGTCTCAGGTCCCCTGTCTTTTTTGGCACTAAAAAGAACCTTGAGTAATTTCCGGATCCGATCTGGTCTGTGGGGACCGGTTGGATGACTCCTTTTTCTAGCAGCTTTGAAGCTTCTGCGGCTGCGATTTCCCTTTGACTGGGTGGTGGGTCCGGGATTTTTTTGGACGGTGGGGGTGAGTGTGTGAAGGGAATGGTGTAACCTCCGGCAATAATCCGAAGCACCCATCTGTCCTGAGTGATAGACTCCCAGGCTTTTAGGTGCTTGGCAAAATGGCACCCGACTGGCTCCGGAGCAGCACAGCCGGGCAATCCCTCATGAAGTGTGGGAGGCTGAAGAGCCACGAAAGGACTCGCGGTCTCCAGAATTGCGGGGCCCTCTGCCGCCTCTGGGACGGCGTCTTCCAGAAAAATTTCCCCGTCCTCTGCATCTGGAAGGGGAATCTTCCTGCTGTTGAGGAAAAAACTTCCGTGATTTGCGGAACCACATCTTTCCTCCTCCTTTAGCCTTGGGATAAGGCCGAAAGGGAGTGGAATAACGTGCACCTACGGCAGATAAAGTTTTTCCCTCTTGCTCACAGCGGGTAAGAGTGTCTTTTACCTTAGGTCCAAACAAAGAGGACCCATCAAAGGGAGCGTCGGCGAAGGAAGACTTGAAGGCCTCCGCGAAATTACACAACGGAGCCAGGCTTGTCTCCGTGAGCCACGCCTGTGCCTGCCGCTCTGCCGCCTTCGGCCGCATATGAAATGAGCCTCATGGACGAGTTAGAAATCGAGGTAAGAATAGCCAACTGAGAGCTAACCGACTGGGCTAGCTGCTCAGGTAGGTTACCTGAGAGGAATCTGACAGCTCCTTGACCAGATCTCTGTAGCCTGGTAAAATGTGCCAAATAATTCAGGGACCGTAGTGTAAAGGCCTCTGAAGTCAGGGTGCGCTTCCGTGCGGTCCATGCTCCTAGACTCCTTATTAGGAGGATGGACGGACGTTGAAGCCTCTGCCACGTCCTGTTGTGTAGCAGATGCCACCACCATGGCATCTACAGCCACGCCTTTGTCAAGAACTCTTCTCGGGTGGGGCAGACAAAAATTTGTTAGGGCGAGAAGGCACTGGTTCCACAGTATCTGGATGTTCCCACGCCCTCCGACAAACCAAATCCAGGAGCTCGTCGAAGGGCGGAGACACCCAGGAGGCGGAGGGCTGAGCCCCAAAGGCCTTGAGAAGCACTGACTCATCAGCAGAGGGGGGTTTGGATATCCAGCCGCCTCGTTGCTTAAGGATCTCTAAAATGTCTGCGAATGAGACATCATTCGAGGGCGACTTTGGGGACCCCTCCGCATCATCAAGATCAGTGTCCAATGTAAGAGACTCTGGGGAGTCCACGTGCTTCCTCTTGCACGATCTCTTCCGTGGGGGCTCCTCCGAAGACAACTCCGAAGAACCCTCAGGAGGAGGGGAAACCCCCAGTGGGGTAACCTCAGGCCCGGGCTCCGCTGCCTAGGGACAGGGGAACTGCCAAAGACCCAGTCTCCACGCCCAGGGAAGGTGCCGGTAAAGCCGTAGAGATGGCCGAAGAAGACTTGGCCAAGGCACTCCTCATAGCTCTGAAAGCCGGACCCCCAGAATCCTGGGAGTGTCCGGTCCCCGGAGCCATGATAGCAGACGGAAGTCCCGCAGCCGAAGCACCGAGAGGGAGGCTCGGAACCGACAACATAGGTCCCGAAACGTCACCCCCAGGTCCGGCCGAAGAAGTCCGCGTGCCAAACTCGGACCCGAAGGCCGGGGTTAGAGTAAGGGTCGGAGCCGACCCTAGGATCTCCACCGGCTCCAACAGCACCTGCTCCGACGGAGCCGAAGCGGTCGGAGGAGGAACGGCAATGGAATGGGCTATCGGCTCCGAAGCCAATTGGGTCGGAGCCGAGACAAATTTTTGACAGACTGGGGACTGGAACAGTCTTTGGAGCACCCTGTCTATGTCCGAATCTGACATCCTCGATGACCTAGAGGAGACTGAACGGGTTCGAGTTGGCCTCTCCAACGGCTCCAAGGGGCTAGGGGACCGGCTCCGAGGCGACTCGATAACTATCGGCGCCGACGGAATACACAAACCAGTTTCCATCGGTGCCGAGGAGGACTTAGGCGCCGAGGAGGAAGTGTCTGAGCGGACAACCTTCATTGGCTCCGAGACCAGTGGAGCCGATGAAGGTGACCCGCCTCTCGATGCCCCAGCCATCGGCTCCGAAGCCAGAGGAGTCAAGACTGGAGGCATCGAGGCAGACCGTTCCGCCCTCGGCTCCGAAGTCCTTGGAGCCGAAGGAGAAGCCTGCCTATGTCTTTTGGCGGTCGGGTCCGACGGACTGGTCGGAGCCGACGCCCTTTTCTTTTTAGCAGGAGAAGGAGAGGATGCTAAAGCTTCTTCAAAGGAGGGTTTTATAAGGCCTTTCAATATAAGCTTATTTTTCCTCTCTTGGAGGACCCTCGAGGAAAAAGCGTGACACACGCTGCAGGACTCCTGCAAATGTTTGGCGCCCAAACAATATACACAGAGAGAGTGGTCATCCGTGATAGACATCTTAAAACTACATTTAGTGCATTTCTTGAAGCCCGAAGGCCTAGGAGCCTGAGACATTATAAGTAACTCTCTCACAGACAAAACTTTGTTGAAATAGATTGACCCTACAAGATTAACTTGCCGTACACACAAAGATAGCCCGCAATTGAAATAAAGGCCAACTAGAGTGAATAAATGTATAAGGGATCCAAGAACTCCTAAGGTTCAAAAGGGATTAACCAACTGGAAAGGCCCTACGGATGAAGGGAGCCTGTAACCAGAACAAACACCAATCACACACAAATTTTCCACAAAAATTATTCCAAAACACACACAAGCACAGAGTAGCTGTTAAAACAGCTTTTTGTTAAAGAATTAGCAAATTTCTGACAGAAAACGTTAGTGAAAAGACACTACTTAGCTCAGCCAGCTCGAGACCACGTCTTTGCTAGTTAGCGGCAAACGAGATCTGGGGGACTGGTAGTGGTGCATCCTGGGATATAGTAAGCTCAGCCAATGAGAGACTTCGCTCTTTGGCATAAGCGTGCCGAGTCGGAGCCGAGGGATCGGCTCCGAACCCATCAGTCAGAATGTAGGCGAGATAGGATCACATAACATCTCATATTATCTTATTTACCTCCGAGACCTAGAATGTCCCCAAAAGAAATCTATTCAAACGGAGTATCAGGACTGGTAGACTCCTATTCATCTGATCCACAGTGCAAAGGAGAAGGAATCTGAGAAGAGTAAGCAAGGGATTCCTCATCCAAATCCAGCTCCTTCTCAGAGGAATCCTGTTCTCTGGGTCTTTTTAGGGGAATACAGGACCAACAGGGGCGCTGGAACAGAAATTCCTTGAGGAGGTTTCAATGCCATCAAAGCACTAAACAGCCCCTGAGTGAAAGCTTGCCATTCATTCTATGGATACTTAGGAGCAGGAGAAATATGTTTAGTCTTTTGCTTTTTCTTCAATGGGACTACCTCCTTATAACATCTGGAAGGCTCTGACACAGGACGGCATTCAATGAGAGTTTTACAGACTCCTTCTCTGACTAAAATTTGAGGAATACACCTAGGCCCCTTGGAAATAAATCAGCCGTGATTCCCCTTGAGCATTGAAACAGATGTCTGCAAAGCCTCTGCCAGTCTCCAACCTGGTCAGTGCAGAGGAATCCAACGACAAAACCGGGCAAACCTCCAAGCATTCATTCACCTCGGACGAGACATCAAGCAGAGGCTGAACAGCAGACGATTCCAGCCTAGGCTTCTTGGCTTTTTTCTTCACAGACAGCTGTCCCACAAAGTGGGAAGTACCCTCCATAGTGTCTTTCACAAGTAGCTTAAGATGTTGATTTTCAAGATAAAGTGCCAAAGACCGTCTACTATGAGGGGTTTTAGGTACAGAAACCTGACAAATGGAACAGGGCATATGACCACGAAAGGCACCTAATCAAAAAAAGACACTGGTCATGGAGGTCTTTATGGGAAATCTGTCTCCAACACTGGCATTTACCCTTCCTGGATGACATGAAACCCCACAACCAACAATAAAAATGGATAAGTAAAAAATAACCCCAACTGGGCAGTTATCTAAAATGGCTTGGTGAGCCAGCAACAGAATGGGCATTCAGACCAACGATCAAGAGATGGGGTTCAGACTGACGGCAAAGTTCGAAGGATGGTATGTCTAGACCTTTATGGCCCTACTCTATGCCGGGAGCATACTTGCGCTGTATGACGTACCTTAAGGCAACCTGCAAGCTTTGGTATACTGGCCGGACATTGGGCCGTCCTTGGCAGGGGATCTCTAATGAAAAGTATATTGCAATAGTGAAACGTAAGGACATCTGAAGTGCTCCGGAGACGCTCAAGAAAAACAATCTTGTGAGTTTTAGTCAGACAAAACATCTGTATATTCCTCTAGAATCCCAGCCTGCATAGGAGACCCCTTACCCAAGTGAGAGATTCCTGACACTTGAAAAATACTCTGCAAAGAAAGGCTAATTGCCTAAATAAGGAGAAACATGAACGCCCTTGCAGTACCTTGAAAAATACTCTGCAAAGAAAGGTAAATTGCTTAAATAAAGAGAACACCCTACAGTCTGCAATAGGATACCACAGGAGCTACACACTTTGCAAACATCCTTATAACAGTGGGTAGATAACAGTAATGCAGAGAAACTGATAATGTGATTCAGACACAGAAAACCTATAGAAACCTCTGAAATGTGGATTTAGAAATGTGAGAATGTGCATTTTTTAAAACACGAAAGTTATGTACTTACCACGATAGATCCGTGTTGCCTGCTTCCATCCTTCTTCAAAAGACAGGTCTTTGGATCAGACTTCCGTCACCACCAAGCTATGGATCCAGTGCTCAGGCTCCTCCCTTTACCCATAATCATCTTGTAAAAAGCACGTCAACTCAAATCGAGTTTGCCTTCAATACCAGAAAAAAAGGGTAGACTTCCCCAAACACTGTAGAAGACTTAACAGAAGGCTAGGCAAAGGATTAGAAAGAAAGAAACAAACTGTCCAGCGAAGGCCTGAAAATAAAACCTGTGGTAACTATAGGTGGCTCAGTAAGGGAGTGAACAGAAGGAATTACAAGGATGAGGGAAGGAAAAAAGGAAATTGAGGAAGGACAGAAGCAGATAACACAGATCTATCATTATGTTCAGTACATCACTTTCGTACCTGACGTAGTCTCTTCCGTCCATTCCACAATGGACTGGATAGAGTCCCCTGCTACTATAACTTCTGTGAAGTCTCATGAAAAGGCCAATTTATAATGTAAAATAAAGGTATGAATTTTCAACTAAGTAGCAGCAGTGCAAATTTCATCAAGGGATACTGTGGAAAAGGCTGTAGAAGAAGCTGCAGCTCTGGCTGAATGAGCCTTATGAGTTATGGGTAAGGACAAACTCTTCTTTGTAGACATGAGCAGTGCAGTCCAAAAGCCACAGTAAGAGTGTGACTTTGGACATTCCCTTAGCCATTTTAGCTGAAAAAGAAAACTGGTTAGTCTTCCTGATTGTCTTGGTTCTATACAAGTAGAAACATAACCGGTGGTGCACATCTAACACCTGCAACATGTATTCATCTTTGTTAGATGAATTTGGAAAGAATACTGGCAGGCTGATCGACTGATGACTCAGACTCCACTTTAGGAGGAAAAGATGGGTTAGTTCTCAAAGATAATGTATCCTTGTAGAACATCAGCTAGGGAAATTTTAAAGATAACACATGGAGATCAGTAATTCCTGGCAGAAGTAATGGCCACTAAAAAATGAAGTTTTCCATGACAACTTTAAATCAACTTTGGCCACGGGTTTGAATGGGGGGGTGGGGGGTAGACAAAGCCTGCAACAGAATAGTAATATATCCCAAGGTGGAGCCAGTTCCCTTAATAAAGGATGAAAAAGAAGTACCTCGAGGAAGGCTTTGAAAGCCCATGGGACACAATAGCAAAGTGATCCTCTCTAATATAAGAAGAAGAAACAGCAGCAAACTGTAAATTAACAGTGGAATAGCTGGCCCATCCTGAAAAAGATGCTAAGAACTCTACAACAGCTGGGAGATTAGCTTAAAAGGGATATACATTTTTGCTGGAGGACTACACAGAAAACCTTCATTTACTTTTGTACATCTTCCTGGTGAAAGGTCTGAGAGGAGATTAAAATATCAGTGACAGAGAAAACCTGGACTACCTAGCCATCATTGGCATTGGAAAACAGTTAGCTTGAGATGCTGAATGTTTGGGTGAGGCGACCCTGATGGATGAGACAGAAGATCTAGAGCTGGTTCCAGTACCGAGGGATGGTGTACTAGATAAAGCCAGAGTAAGGGAAACCACACATGCCAAGACTAGTACACATATGAGGATGAATGACCTTTCTCAGCAGAGCTTTCTGAAGGTATTAGTGGGGTAGGAGGAAAGGAGTATAGGAGCCCGGCGTATCACAGCAAATGACTTTCTGCATGTTGTGTTGTGGGGAGATGCAAACAGGTCACTGCAAGGTCACACCCAATGGCTGAATACCTGCTCTGCTACTACTGAATTGAGGGGACCACTCATGAGAAGGATAGACCTGCTCAACAGAACACTGGACTTCGCCAAAATGTGTGTTGCTATCAAAAACTGGCGAGAAGATATCACCCACTGCCAACTCTCACAGCCTCTTGACACAAGCGGTAAGAACAGGTTCCACCTGTTTGCTGATGTACCATACCACAAGCACGTTATCTATTTTGACAGATATCACACCAGAAGGGAGCCTGTCCTGGAATGCCTGCAATGCTAGGAGGACAGCTTTCATCTTCAAAATGTTGATGTGAGGACTGGCCTTTGCAGGGATAACTTAACTTGGACTGTCTCACCCAGGAAATGCCCCCCCCCCCCAAACTCAGATGGAAAGTGTCTGTGGTCGCTGTGAAGGTAGAATAAAAAGATGTCCCTGAGATACAAGCAAAGATTCCAACCACCACCAAATGCAAGTTCTGCAAATCTTAGTTAGTGGCACTCGAATGAACAAGGAATGTTGTCTGATCAATCACTGAACTGGCAAAGTCCACTATAGAACTCATGCAATATGTGGCCAGTGGTACTAGGGTAACTGCCACCTCCATGGAACTTAAAAGATGTATGACCAGTCTTGCTTGTGGTTTCTGACAAAACAGTATCACTAAGTCTCACCTGTGAAGAGTTGAATTCCTAGTTTGAGGGAGCTTGCCAATTTAAAGTTTCAATTCCAAGACAGCTGTGATAAATTCTGAACAGACTGTAAATTGGACTCTGCTATATTCACTGTGATTCCCAGATAGGAGCAAAGGTGGAGTAAAGGGTCCCTGGCCTAAACGAGTGGATTCCTAGAGGAGGCAGGGAACATCCATAACCCCTGCAGTTGGAGGTGAACTGCAACCACTGCCATATGCCTGGCGAACACCCAGGGAGCTGTACTGAAACCAAAGAGCAGGGTTCTGAAAGTACAGTTGTGCACAATTACCATAAATGTAGATGTCTGAGTGTATTCACTGTTGCAGTCATTACATTTGGGTAATCTGCTGGCAGGTTGCCCTCAGTCGGTCTGAATTCCAAAGTCTTGGGTCCTGCATTGGTTGCTGTCTTCTCTTCCATGACGTCAGGTCGTCAGGGGTATAAAACATGCAGCCGACGCCATTTTCTTTAGTTTTTCTTGCCCCCGATGTCAGGTGTCCCCAAAAAGGTAGCAAAATTATATATATATATATATATATATATATATATATATATATATATATATATATGTATATGTATGTATATATATATACATACACACATACGTACACACACATATACACACACACACACACATACATATATACATGCAACAATATAAACTTTACCTTCATCTACAAGCAAATACACCACATAGGTTGTAGAAGACAGAGAAGGAAAGATAAACTTCAGAATGACAGGGGGATGGCAGGAGGGTAAAGTGGACTAAAACAGTGAATAAACTCGAACATCTACATTTATGGTAGTGTACACAACTGTACTATGTTCTTCATGTTTCACTGTTGCAGTCATTACATTTGGGTAGAATCCCAAAGCTATGGTTGGGAGGCTGGAGCTAAACAGCATTAGGTGCGGCTATAAAGCCCTGCAGCACTGCAGTGGCAAAGCCTGCCCTGGACTTAGAGTAAAGAGACAAATGGTAATGCTTTGTAAAGATGTGAACAGAACTCCAAGTAGCTGCCTCTAGAATGTCTTTGGCTGGTACTCCTCTGAGAAAGGCTGCTGAAGTAGCTGCAGCTCTGGTGGAATGAGACCTAATGCCCTTGGGCATTGGTTTACCATGGTGTAAGTAGCAGAAACGGATGCAGTGGCTTATCCACTTTGAAATTGTCTGCTTTGAAATAGCCTTTCCTTCTGATCCTGCAGCATATGACACTAGTAATTGCACAGTTTTTCTTAGCTTTTGTCCTGCTCAAGTAGAATTTTAGCTGCTTTTCGTACGTTCAAGGAATGCAGAATTCTCTCCCCCTTGTTCTGCGGATTTGGATAAAAAGTTGGCAGATGAATTGTTTGGTTAAGAGCCACACTGGAAACCACCTTAAGAACAAAAGTAGGATTTTTCCTCAGAGACACCCGGTCTGGGTAAAATATGATATAAGGCTCTATAGCCATGAAGGCCTGTAGCTCTGAAACTCTTCTTGCTGAAGTTTTCCATGATAAGAACTTTAGATCAGCGGAAGCAGATAGTTCAAATGGAGGCAGGGGTGAGCTTTTCCAACACATAATTGAGGTACCATGCAGGTAATGGTGATCTTCTAGGAGGCCTTAAATTTTTGGCTCATCTACGATACTGCTTTAGTAAAGGATGAGAAAAGATTGGTGGCTCTGAATTGTATGTAATGAGCCGAAATGGCAGCGGCACGGACTTTGATGGATGAGAAAGATAGGCCTTTGTAGTTCAAACAACCCCTGCACGAACGGCATGTGCACGGCCAAACACCAAATCAGTCCAAAAAGAAAAAGCCAGCACCACTCCTGTAGCATTTGGCAATACTAATTTATTCCATAATAGAGCAGCGAAAATTATCATAGTACACCAACGGCCAAAGCCTTCTTCAGCAACCAAACATGATGCAAAATAAATTAAACCTAACATGCTATCTCCTTTCTTATGTATATTCGTACTGCAGGCAAGGAGCGCCCTCTGGTGCATAAAAAATAATACAAAACTGACCAGCCGAATAAAAAAATATAATTATATGCAGAAAACATCATTTAAATAGGAATGCTTCAAAAATGATCATTCAGACCCGGAGAAAAAATGGCCCCCAATTTTATGATCCACATTTTTTCTTTGTTAGTAAGAATTTCATGTAAAACATGAGATTGTTTATTCCGGACCTTAATATGATCAATAACCATAAAACAAAAAGTGCCTGTAGGATGTCTAGAAATATGGTTATACAAAGAACTGGAACCCTTTTTATTCTTAATATCACTCAGGTGTTCCCCTATCCTTACCTTAAAAGGACAGGAAGTTTGTCCAACACAGAATGCTCAACAATTGCACTGAGCCAAATAAATCACCCAGGAAGTACTACAATTAGCAAAACATAAAACATTATAAACTTGTGGGCAATTATGTGAAGAAAAAGTCTGGGATTTTAACACCCTAGGACAATACGTACAATGACCACATGGGTAACCACTCAATATTGACTGACCAAATAAACTAATTTGAGTAGTTGAACACAAGTCCTTTTCATAAACCCTCTTAGTAGTGACTGAAAAGGGATCCCAAAGACCGCCCTCTACAAAATGAATAATGACACCGATCCCCTATATAACTATTTAGAACTTCATCCGATTTTTAATAAATGCCAATGATTACGAATGATGTTCATAAAACCAACCGTATTTCTCCCATAAGTTGTAACCAATCTCAGTATATCTGATGTTTCTGAATCTCAAACTCGATATGATAATAACTCAGTTCTATCTTGCTGATTCGCAAATCGGTTGGCCCTAGTGATGTCACCCCCTTGATAGCCCCTATTCCTAAACCTGGATAAAAGATCCCTTCTACAATGGTCGTATGTGGAAAAACTGGATCAAATCCTTTTAACACGAAGGAATTGAGACTTTGGGATATTCTTGATGACATGTTGGTGGTGGAAACTGTTAGCATGTAATAAGGTATTGAATTGAGGACATTTTCTAAATATCTCACTGTCAAGAGTGTCCAAGTCTGTTCTTTTAACTAGTATATCCAAGAATGTTATTTCAGATCTAGAATAAATCAACTTAAATTCAGTACCCCATATGTTACCATTAAGATATTCCAAAAATTCCATAAGGAGTTCCGTATCTGCTCTCCACACCATCCAACAGTCATCAAGATATCTTCTCCATATGTCCATTTCGTTGATGTAAATATTATGACCAATATCATAAATAACCTGTTCTTCCACATACGCCATAAATAAATCCATATAAATGGGGGCAAAAGATGCCCCCATAGCAGTGCCCTGAAGCTGCCAAAAACATCTATCCTTAAAAATGAAAAACATTATGAATCAGGACCTTTTCTATCATACAAACCAGAAGGGTATTGAAACAAGGCTTATAAATATTGGCCTTATCCAACCAGTATTGCAGGGCCATAAGTCCCGACCAGTGGGGGATACTTGTATACAAGAAGGTGACATCCAGAGTGTATAGAAGCCAATCAGAAATGATAGAAAGAAACTGTGTTGTAGCCTGAATTCTGGAACGTATAAGAACCAAAAGTGGTTTTAAATATAAGGTAAGAAACTCAGACAAAGGTTCTGTCAAGGAACCTCTGCCTGATACTATCGGCCTACCGGGCGGTCTTATGGGACCCTTGTGAATTTTTGGCAGAAAATAGATGTACTGCTTACTGGGATAATCAACCTTCAAATGATGGCATACATCATTAGTAATAATGCCCTCATCTTTAGCCATATCTAAAAAGTTGTCAATATCTTTTTTAAATTGCATCGTTGGATCCACTTCCATTTCTTGATAATGGGTGCTATTTGAAAGCTGACGCTCACCTTCAGCTTGGTTGAAGGAAGCACAGGCAGAACAGGCCGAGACGTCATGGTCTGGGCCTAAGCAAGGGAGGCAGTAAGAGTGGAAATCCTTATGAGGTTCCCACAAGTTAAACAATTATTTAATTTATCTGACATCGGCTGAGGCAAGAAAGAGTCCCCAACGGGGTACTTAGCTTTTTGAAGTCTTCGGTAGCTGCAGTTACAGGAGCTGGCCGACCGGCACTTGCGAACTGCTTCTGCTTCGGGCACCACGCAGCAAGAAAGACCGAGGAAGATGGCGTCGGCTGACACTTTTATATACCCCAGGCGCTCTGACGTCGGGGAAAGGGCGACATCAGCCGACACCAGACCCAGACTTTGGAATCCGGCCGACCGAAGGGCTGCCTGAGGCAGGACAACCCATATGTAAGGACTGCAGATGCATCCTTGAAGGACATCAGGAGGTATAGCCAAAGGCCTATGCTGAGGAAGAAGAAGAAAATCCCTAAGCCTCTTTTTAGATTCATAGAAATCCTGACTTTCCTAGTGGAAATGTTCCCTTAAGGTATGTAATGTTTCCCCAAAAGAAAAATCCTCAGGGGGAGAAGCAGAAGGAATGGAATCTTCTGCATCAGAGTCCTCATAAGTAGGTATAGACAAATCCTGTTCATTGGAAGAGTCAGAAGAAACAGAATCCTGTTCAGAAAATTCAAAATCAATGTCTTGCCTAGGCCTCTTAGAAGGAGGGGGTTGGCTACCCCTGTTCAGAGTAATTAAATCTTCAGCCATTTTGATCATTTGTTTTTTAGGCATAGGGGTCTGCACATGTGGCTCAGGCATTGGTTTTTTAGACATAGATTTAGATTTTGGTCTTAGTTTTGACGATGGCGTCGGTCTAATATACAAGTCTGTAGGCCTGAAAACACCCTCAGAAGCCAGTGCCTGCACAGCGGCTCCGGACACATCTAAGATAGAGACATCCGCGGGTTCCATAATTGAAGCATCTCGCGGCATACCGGACTCCGAATGGGTCTCAGTAGAGGCCTGCGAATCAGAAGTAGCGTGTATCAGGGGCTGCGAAACGACCTCACTGAGTACTGGCGAACTAGCGACTGGCTTAGAAGCATCGTAGTCAGTTTTGGACCTCGACGGTGTCTTTTTCTTTGTGTTTTTTAGGTATTCCGGTAGTCGGATTGCTAACAGACAAAATTTCTGGATAATTAAATTGTGAGCCAAAATATTTAGAAGCAAAAATATACTGACATTTAACAGTGCATTGATTAAATTTAGCACAAAACTGACAGCAAGGTACGCTGTGGTCAGGGCCTAGGCAAGGAATACAATACAAATGAAAATCCTTATAAAGTATTTGCTTCCCACAAGTAATGCAATTATTAACTTTTACTGGCATCGGTAAGGAGCAAGAAAAAGTTTCCCCAACGGGGTACTTAGCTTTTAGTTGAAGACATCGGTTCTCAAACTCGAAAATGAAAATTTCAGGAATCGGCCGACCGGCACTTGCGAACTGCTTCTGCTTCGGGCACCGCGTGGCAAGAAAAACTGGTGTAATGGCGTCGGCTGCATGTTTTCTACCCCTGATGACCTGACGTCATGGAAGAAGGGACAGCAACCGGCGCAGGACCCAAGACTTTGTTAATCAGGCCGATTGAGGGCAACCTGCCAGCAGATTACCCAAATGTAATGACTGCAACAGTGAAACACGAAGAACATCTATGTCCGAAGCTGAAAATGTCAAGGCTCTCACTGAAGTAGAGAGGGCTCTCTGCACTGCGCCAAACGCTGAGGGAGAGCGAGTACCTAAGGGTAACTCACCGAACCAATCAGTGTCAAAGCTCCTTGAGACTCCCCCAACCCCCGGCACCGAGGAGGCCATCAGAGCCAAACTGTCAAACACCGAAGCACCATGAAGTAGGAAAGGATCCGAAAGCCTCAAACCAGATGCCCACCCTCAGACCTGGTGCCGAAGTCTTGGCTCACAGAGTCTATCGGCCCTGAGAGGGTCGGAGCTGACGCACTCAGAGCCACTCTTGGTGTAGAGGTAACAGTACCCATCGGTGCTGATGACTCAACACTCAGAAGCTTCGGATCAGAGGGTTCCAAAGCTGAGGGTCAGATCAAAAGAGGAGAGACTGAGAGGAACTGGGGTTAGGCGCTCAGGGTTCCGGAGGGAGAAGGAGCGGGCAGAACCCCCAAATGTATCTGTGCATGCAGAAAACACATCAATAACCTCTCCATCTCGGCATCTGACAGGGAGCGACAGGACCTGAATGACAAAGCTACTGATCCCAGTCTAGAATGATGTCTGGAAGAGTGAAGGACTGGGGTAGTCCGGGAGGGGCCAGGTTCAGGAGAGACTCTTGGGGTGGTGGAACAGGGAGAAGCATGCTTCCTCTTAGGAGACTGGGAGGCCCTGGACTCAGTAGCCCAATTTTGGGGCCTGTCTTTGTCCTGTGGTGGCTTGTTGGTCTGGTCTTGTCTTGGCTGACCGGTCCTGGGCCGATTTAGGGGAGACTTGGGCTCCTGAGGTGGAGGCCTGAGGAGCAGAGGAAGATAGAAGCTGGTCCTTTAAGATTAATTTATTCCCCCAGTATATCAGTGTGTGCTGAATGAAGCCCACGCAGATAGAATTGGAAGAGTAAAGGTGACTGGTACCCAGGCAATATACATGCAGGGTGTGGGCATCAGGGGGGGTGGTATCTTCTGCTCACACCATGTACACTTTCTGAACCCAGCTTTGGGGGCTTCAGACATGGTAGGTTGATGGAGAAAGAAAAGGAGAAAGCCTGACAAAAAAGTTTTTTTTTTTCTATGAAGAACGTGCAGAAAATAGAGCGAGAGAAGGAAAGAAAGTAAAACTAAGTAGTTTGTACTCAAAGTTCACACACACACACACACACACACACACTGACTAAAGGAGGAACTCGCTGGATCACTGCCAACTCTGATGGCGGCAACCGAGACATGCGGTAATGATTGTGGAGTGGGGGATTGAGGGTTGAGGATGAGGAGCTCAGTTCTTAGATAAAAGCTACAAAAATGCGGCAGAGTCTAATCTGAGGTCAGATCCAAACCCATGGGTTTTAAATCAAATGAAACCAACAACTTCACATACCATATTATCTTCTCTAGTAGAAAAGCACAAACCCAAGGCGTAACCAACAATGAACAAAGGCAAATACAAGAGGGAAAATAGACATTTTATGAGAAAACTGAAATGAGTCCACGTGCAGAGTCACACTCTGAGAAAATAAGTGTTAAAAATTTGGACTGGGTTGTTGGCAACCTTATCCATAATCATAATTCTGTTCTAAGCTATGTTTTGCTCATCAGGTGCTACACACATCTGACACCTAACACAGAGATAAACAATGTGTCAGTGAACCCAAGAGACGGTCAACATTACTCCGTGAACTGAAGATAAAGCATAATTCTGGGCTTGCATACTCGTGAGTGTATTTTTATTGTTGAATTACATGTTGGCTTTGTCCTATATGCAACTGTTCGTATAAAGCTGACTACAGTAGCTTTAGACAGAATTACTACATGTAGTAAAGATGTCACAAATCATTAAAAAAATTAATTGACTGGAGTTCTTTCATAATTACTTGCATTTCAGCCTGCTCCTTTTGCTGTTTATTCTGACAGCAGAGTGAAAGAAAGGCAGG
The DNA here is from genome assembly GCF_019279795.1 of Protopterus annectens. Taxonomy (NCBI): domain Eukaryota; kingdom Metazoa; phylum Chordata; order Ceratodontiformes; family Protopteridae; genus Protopterus; species Protopterus annectens. The sequence continues at coordinate 4,124,650 of NC_056725.1, forward strand.
CAAAAAGAAAATGCATTAAAAAAAAGAAGTGCAAGTTAGTAGACAAATTAAAACTGTAACAAAATTAACACTGTAACTCAGACATAAGATGTTTAAACACTTAGATTTTTCTCTTCATTTGCCAAGGGAGGATTTCACAGTGTGCATGCTCTCAAGCCTGGTCAAAGAAGGAGTACCCTTCAAAAGTGATTTTGTACAATAGTTTCTATGGTATATGCTACCTCGCAATTCTTTCCTCATCTCTCTCACCATCCCTTGTACCACTCGGTTTCATCTGTACTGAAAATGCAGAATAAAGTTTTGGAGGAGGAGTTGGCAGAATGTTTCCAAAAAGGATATAAGCTATGCTTACCATTTTTGAAAGCAAGGAACTCGAAAATGCTGTGGACAATAGAAACTATGATGGTCAAAGCCAATAGGTAAGGGTTAGTTTCTAACAAGGCAACCTAGGAGAAAAATACAGAATGAGAGACAATTAAATACACAGCTGTCTTTTCATAATGCAGTACATTTTAGTTAAATTAGTTTCAGATAAGTAAACAGCAAGGTGCAGCACTCAACAAACTTCAAACAACTATCAGTAAAGGTGAAGAAAATGTGTGATTTCATCTCCACTACCTGCCAACCATCAGCGTTGTCACAACTGACCAGCCTTTTAATTCCCCCTTTGGATGACATCAAATCATCACTTTTTTTCTGGTGAGGGCTGAAGTCCCAATTACCTTGTGATTGAGACTCATGTTAGCCTTCCTTTCATGGCAGCTTGCACTGCCCATATTATTCCTCCCCTTCTAAGAAGGTCATTACTTACTGCAGCTTGGCAGAGCCAAGCAAGCATGCATGCATGTATCAAGCCTGTTGACTGAATGCTGCATCCCTTCTTCACCAAAAAAGGAGGCTTTTCAGTACACTGGACTGTTTCTCTTCACTCAGGATGAGTGAACTGCTGTCAGTCAGCGACTCCCACCTTCTCTGGTCAGTTCTTCTAGCATCCAGGCTGCTAACTGAACCAGAGTTGTATTCAGGGCTTTATCTCTCTATGTCACACAGCAGACAGATGAGGAAATTTGCCAAATGAGACACAAAATGCAAGAATATAAACCAGAAAGAAAGCAAGCAGTTTAAGACAACAGGACCACTACTAATAGCTGTTGAAATGCTAAAAACTAGAAAATGTGACCTCAGATGCAAGCTCTCAAAAAAAATTGACAAAGCCAACAGAAAATTAAAAGACAATGAAATGCAATGCTTAGTTGTTTAGACTCTGGAATATGGGTATTACCACTGGCAAAGTCAGAGAAGCAGCAGGTATAAACCATTAAACACCAGAAGGACCACAAACAAATGTGGTTAAACTGCCTGTCAATAAAATGATACACTTGTAAGATTCCTTATGTCAGTCAGTGCTGCTAGGATGTCAGTGTCACATTATAGGGTCTGCCTACCCTAATAAAAAAACTGCTGGCATCCATGTGCAGTTCAAACCATAACATCTTCCCCACCAGAAACAAATAATGAAAGCATGACAACCAAAAGAATTCTGGACCCCCCCCCCAGAAAATGGGTAAATAACAGGACAAAAAGGAAAACAAGCAAAAGTGCAGAAGCACTGATGAACAGCAAATGCTACAATAATGGCTTATAATAACATCACCTTACTTCAAAAGTCCTTGAAGCAAACACCTGAGGGACCAAGTCACAAGTGGTAGCAACAATAAAAAAAGTAAAGTTGTGCAAGTAAACTTACTATAACAGTAGATGTTCTAAATAGTTCACTGTTACAGTACATAAGTTATTATAGGTCATACCACCTGAAACCAGTCAGCTAAGCTTTGGGCACCGTCTACACATTCCAACTATCAGGAGCTCATACTGAGTCCTGTAAAAGGTAACATGAAAATCTTCAGATCATTCTTTTGGGTCCCGGCAGAAGGCGATAGTCCTGAAGAACTATGCTAGGAAACAAAGGAGTAACAATATATAACAAATGGAATGGTAAAATCCACACCCTGGCAAAACAAAGAAATATATAAAAAGGGCCTGGGTGGTGTAGTGACTACTGCAACAATAATTTATTAGAACACATCAACTGTTAAGGCAAGTTTACTTACACAATTACAGTATGTCTGAAACACAGATTCATGCTGCAGTAGTCTACTGAGCTATATGGGTAGATTATAACTTTGGAAAGAAAGAGCAAAGGGAGGAGACCCACAAATGAAGACTCCAGCAGCTCCCGGACAATGGACCTAGCAAAGCATGTTGTGGACCTCAAAAAGAGATCCAGTTTGTAGTGTTTCATAAAACGTATCTGCAGAGTACTGAGCTGCTGTCTAGAACACTTTTAGAGCCCATCCCTTCCCAGAAAGCCACTGAAGAAGGTAGTGCACTTGTAACCCATCCTGAAGTGGTTTACTGTGCGGAGTATGACAAAAAGCAAAATTATTAGAAAAACATCTCAATATAGTCTACTTAGACAATGGTAATAGGAAACAAACAGCTGCTCAGTTTTCATAAAAGGCCTAGTTTTGTCTAGGTAGTATCACGCTGACTTTGTACATCCGGAGAATAAAGAATTCTTTCTCCCTTGTTCTTTTGATCAGGGAAGAAGACTGGGAGATGAAAAGTCTGACTTAAAGTAAACTCTGAGATGGCTTTAGATAAAAAGTAAGGATTCGTTCTCAAAGAAACTCTGTCCTTGTGAAAAATGAGGTAGGACTGACTCACTATAAGAGCCTGTAACTCAGACACTCTCCTAACGGATATCTTCCATATTAAGAACCTCAAATCAGCTAGATGAGCTGATTCAAATGGAGACAGAGTAAGTTTTACAAGCACAAAGTTAAGATCCTAAGAAGATACCACATCTCCTATTCTGACAAGTATGTGGCATCCCTTTCAAAAGCTGTTTAAAGTGAGCATTATTAGAAAGGGGGGGGGGGGTCATAGGGCAGACAAGCAAAAATACCTGAGAAAAGTACAAGGACAGAAGATTTCAACAGTCCATTGGACAGTAACTTCCATACAATCATGAACAAGAGGCAACCAGGCCTGAAAACCAGAGATTTTTTTTTTCACTTTTTCAAATATATAATTTTCTAGTAGCAGGATTTCTTGTCTCCTTAAGTACCTAATGCACATTTCTAGAAAAAAAAGGTGCCTAAAAGGTATCAACATTCTATCACCCTGGTAGTGGAGTCTGAAGCAAGTATGTGCAACAATCACCACCTTGTGTGAGTAAATCCAGTCCATGAGAAAGCCTGTGATAAATACCATTGGCCAGATGAAAAGGAAAGAGAACCACTGTTATCTTGGCCAGTAGGGAGTGACCATCAGAATTTTTAGACAGCCCTTCTGAATCTGTACAAGAACCCTGGATATATCAGTGTAATGGGTGAAAAAGAATAATGCAGCATACCTGTCCATGGGAAGGAAAGGGATCTATCTTCCAGGCCTGTTTGCTAGGAGTCCTGGAGTAGAATTTTTTTAACTGCCAGTTCTAAAATGGAGGCAAATAGATCTACTTGAGGTGTTCCCATATTTGGATCAATACCTGGAAGAGCACAGTTTGCCCTGGCCCTGCTGAGCCCGCCTGCAATAAGACTTTGCTGTGTCAGATTTATGAAGCCTGAAGAATCAAACTGAGTTGAGCTACTGCCTCCAGGTCATCACAGCAAGTCTACGCAGTGGGAAATATAAGGTACCCCCTTTTTATTTATGAATTTCATTACTGTGGTGTTCTGTGTACACTAGGAAAGGTCCACAGGACCAGAGATGATTTAAGGCCTTTAACGCATAAATCACTGCCAACGTCTCTCTGACGTTTATGTGCTTTTGTCTGCCAACAGAATTCCAGAGAGTTTGCACTTTTACCCCTTTTGAGACTGCTCCCCAGAGTAGGTCTGCAGCACCTACGGTGAATGACTGAAGGAGGGTCGTAATGGAGAATGGAAGACTAGAGCTGCAAACTATCTGGTCTATGCATCAAATCTCTCTTTACAATTTAAAGAACTGGGTCTGAAAGGACAAAGTGTGTAGACGTTGACTCCAGAATGATCAGAGGAACCACTGTATTATCCCCATGTGAAGTCTAGAAAGGGGAAACAGGCGGGTCATAGATACCATGTACCCCAGACTTCCTCAAAATTAGGCATTTTGTGAATACCCTTGATGCAGTAGACATTCTAAGGGGTAAATCAGGGAACTGATAATGTCAGCCAGACACAACATACATTAAGAAATACCTGAAGTGCTGTGCAATGGGAATATGATGACATGTGTTCTTTAGATCATAACTGTCAACTGTCCAAATTTTTGTAGATTGTCCAGATTTTCATCTCATATTTTTGGCCTGTTCTCATAAAAGTTGTGGCTGTCTGGCAAATCAGGCAGGACTGAAGTCACTAAATAATGAAAGTCATTTCAGTTTCAGACTTCATAGCCTTCAGAAAATGCATGATAACAGGCAGGCAAACAGTCATACTGACTTTGAGGGTTGGCTTTGTTTTTGTTTAAAAGGCTTCGCCTCTCTTTGTTAAGCTTACTTGCCATTGTTTTTTAAAAGTCTGTTTACCGGCTTCCCACTGCATTAAATGCCTACTGGAAAAGGAAGCTAAGTAGGAGGGAAATTCTTATTTGTTCTGAAGGAGGGAAACTTCTGAGTCACTCCTTCAATTAAGCTTCAACTTTCATCACACTTGAGCACCTCGGCTGCACAAATGCCAAACAAAACCTCTATATCTAAGGGAGAAATTAAAATTTCAGATTTATCATCAGGAAGGTTTTGAGAATGGAGCCATGCAAATCGCCTCATAACTGGACCAGAAGCAGCAGCTCTGGGAAACTCAAAGGCATCATACATACACATTAAAATATGGTTAGTCTCCTTAGAAACAGTTGTCACAGAGGCAGTTAATGAACTCGTTACCTCAGAAAAAGGAAGTTTAACCATTAACCTTTCCATAGTCTTAAAAGCTAATAGCAAAAACCTAACTAAATGAGCTTGGCAGTTTATTATCCTCAGAGAACACATTTTTTTTCTCCGCTTATCAAATGATTTCCCATCCTAGTCAGAGGAGAATGGGGTTAGCAGCAGTAACCTCAACTTGTTCAGCAGTCGCAGATTTAGATGCAGAAGTAATTGCTGTGTATGCTTTAGAATTAAAAAAAATAAGTACTTGTGTCTGGGTGCCTTATGTAATCCATCTTATTTCTTGGAAACAGAAGACAGGCAAAGTAGCAGCAGTGAGAAAAACATTCTCTAAAGCAGGCAGCATAGCAAGGACAGCAGCATCTTTTGGCATCTGCAACTTCACGTGCAACACATCATAATCGTAATGGTATCATTTTGCCATAAAAATTTCATTTTGTTCCCACTGAAAAACCTGTTTCAACTTTAATGATGTGTCAAAAAATACCTATATTCAGGAGGGAAATCTGATGACATACTTTCCTCAGAATAATGGGGTTCAGATTGTGTTGAGATGACGATGAGTGGTCTGAAGAACAACAAATGGCCACAGCAGAGTCACACATCAGTAACTGAGGAGAAATGGAATCTGCTTGACATCCAAAGACTCCTGAACAAATTTCTTTTTTCTACATGCAGGGGGAAAGACAACTGCAGAAACAGAAGGTAACTCCAGAGTCAAGCCGAGGAAGTAAAGTCGAAATCAGAAGTGCAGTCTGAATGAGTTGTAAACTGCAAAGCAGTGAACAAGTGATTCTAAGATAAACAAACCAGTGAAAGTCCTCCACAAGCACAGTATTCTGTTCCAAACACACAAACAATGCAGCAAATAAAAATGTTATTAGTCAGAAATGGCATTTTTCCTCACAAAAGGTTAGTACTCCTTTAGAAAAGCCCTGCTACTTCAACCACAATAGGTTTCCAAGCTATACGCACAGAAAAAAGAACAGTTGTGTAAAATCTTACCATAACCATAGATGTCCTTTCTCTTCTCTTCTATATGCTGCAGTATTCATAACATGAGGGAGTCCACCTCTGGCTGACTCGTACTTCCAGCCAGTACACAAAAGACGTAATGGTCCTGTAAGGTACATGCGACGCCACACATCAGTTAGCATACATCGGCCATAAAGAGACGTTGGGTATAAAGCGGACATCAGCACACACCAACCTCAAAACTGAATACCGCAATGCACCAGCCTGATATAGGTGAGGAAACAGCAACCAAGCACCAGTCAACCATCATGGGAAAGACAGAGGAGGAAAGTAATACTACAGCATATAGAAGAGAAAGACATCTATGGTTATGGTAAGATTTTACACAAGTATTATATGTCCTTCTATTCATATGCTGCAGTATTCATAACATGAGGGAGTTTGCCAAAGCTCATGCAGAGGAAGAATGGGGCGGAGGAGCAGAAGCATTTTCCACAAACCCATGCAGAATAGCTCTGGCAAACCCAGCCCTGGACCTGGAAATGGACGTCTTGTTTACAGTGTTTGGTGAAAGCATGAAGAGAAGAGCAGGTAGCTGCCTCCAGGATAGAGCAAGTGTCCAAGCCTTTAAAGAAGGCCCCAGAAGAAGACACTGCCCTAGTGGAATGTGCCCTCACAGGCAAAGGAAGACTCTTTCCATTGGGCAAGTAACAGAAAGAAATAGCTTTAGAAATCCAAGAGGAAACAGTTTGCTTGGAAAGAGGTTGACCCAGAGCCCTTGGGTGATGGGAGACAAACAAGCGTTCAGACTTATGGATGGACTTATTTTTGTTCGGGTAGTATCCGAGTTGCCTGTGCACATCCAAAGTGTGTAGAATCCTCTCACTGGAGGACTGTGGGAAGGAAAAAATGTTGATAGACTGATTTGAGGGATAACTCATTAACCACCCTGGGCATAAAAGAGGGATTAGTGTGAAGAGAAACCCTATCTCTGTGGAAGACTGTGAAGGGAGAGGTAGATATTAGGGCGTGTAACTCAGAGACTCTTCTGGCAGAAGTAACTGCCATGAAAAGAATAGCCTTCCAGGTGCAATGTTGCATGGAAGGGGAACTTGCTTGTTCAAATCGGGCCAAGATAAGTTTCTCTAAAACAAAATTGAGATCCCAAGGAGGTGGAACCAGTTTCCTTGGTGGTCTAATGTGTAGGAAACCTTTTAGGAACAGTTTAACTTCGAATCTGGAAGCTAAAGGTGGAGACAGAGGAAGACATGCAGAGATGGCAGAAAGATGGGCTTTAACTGAAGAGTAAGACAGCACACTCTTCATCAATTAACACAGATAGGACCTCTGCTAACAGCAGTTGTAAATCTGTTTTGAAACACCAGATGGAAAGCCTCTTCTATTTGGAAGTGTAGGATTTCCTAGTAGTGGGTTTTCTGGCCTTTCTGCAGAACTTGAAGCATGTCCTCAGAGTGAAGATGTCTGGAGGGGATTAAAACTATCACTGGTGACTGCCTTTGGCTAAATGCAGGAGGAGTGGGAACCAATGTGTTTTTGGCCAAAAAGGGAGTCACCAGCAATATTTCTGGTTGTTCCTGCTCAATTTTCAGCAGGACCTTCGGAAGAAGTGGGAAGGAAGGGGGGGGGGTGCACACAGAAACATCCCTTTCCAAGAAAAGGAGAGAGCGTCAAACCTTCCATGCCAAAGGATGTGGGATCCTGGCACAAAATTTGGTTAGTCTGTTCATGGAGGAGGAAAAAGAGATCTATCCGAGGTGTACCCCATCGATAGAACAGATCCAGAAACACATCCCTGTTCAACATCCATTCGTGGGATTGAGTCATGGACCTGCTGAGTGCGTCTGCCACTACATTCTGAATTGAAGGAATGTCAACAGCCTGAAGAGATACCGGACTTTGCAAGGCTTCGTTCCCAAGGCCTGTAACGCCAGTCTGCACAGGATGTAGGGACTTTGTCCCCCCGTTGACATACCAGAGGACTGTGGCTTTTTTCTGTAAACCACCTTAGAACCCATGGAGAAAGCCTGGACTTGAAGATTTTTGAGGGCAAAAATCAAGGCCCTCATTTCTTTTTTGTTGACATGCTCCTTTCTTTGTGTTGGAGACCGGACATCTCTTGACCTTCTAAGATTCCATTGTTGCACCCCACCCTGTACCTGACTCATCCGTGTACAGATCCTGAGTGGGAAGAGATGGTTGTAGGGGTAAGGCCTGGGTTCCTTGAAACCTGAAGAATTCACTTATGTAACTCCTTTTCAAACAGGGTAGGAGAGGAATGACAAAGTCTAGAGGGTGGGAGTGTTGCCTCCAAACCATTCTCAAGAACCACTGGAATTTTCTCAAATGCAGCTTATCTAAGGGAAGCTTGAAATCATTGAGGCCATGTACCTCAGGAGGTGTGGGAAATCCCTGGCAGTCAGAGATTAAAGTGGTAAAAGGTCCTGGAAATAGGAAGTAAGGGATAGGACCTTTTCTGGGGGTAAGTGGGCTAGCATCCTGTCTGTTTGAATACTGCACCCAAGAAAAACGTGGTTCTGGGAAGGGGTCAGAGTAGATTTCTGAAAGGTGAGTGTGAATCCTAGACTTTCCAATAGAGACATTGTGAAAGAAAAGTTCTCCAGAAGGATGTCTGGGGATGGTGCCTAGAGGAGAAGGTCGTCTAGGTATGGAAAAATCTGTATACCTTGTAGCCTGCAATAGGCTACAACAGGATTTAAACATTTTGTGAAGACCCTCTGTGACAGACAGACCAAAAGGCGAAAAATACAGAACTGAAAATGTGAGAAAGCAAAGAAATTTCCTGAACAGTTGGTGAATGGAGATACAAAGTAAGCATCTTTGATGTCTAATGACACCATGAAGGCCTGAGGAAGAATTAGTGGGAGAAGGATGGGTAAAAGTCAACATACAAAAGGTGTGGACTTTGAGTAAGTTATTCAGATGGGAAAGGTCCAGAATGGGTCTCCAGGGGTCATCCTTCCTGGGGACCACAAACATCTTGGAGTAAACGCCTTTCCCCACTTGAGAGGGTGGTACTTTCTGAACAGTGCCCTGGGACAGAAGAGAGGAAATGGCCTGTGGAAAGAATTCCAGTTGTTTTTTTGGTGGTTGCAGGATGCCCCTGAAGGAGGGAGGAGTTTCCCACAATACGAAATATCCTTGTTGGATGATGGAAAGGACCCAAGAGTCCTGTGTTATCTGACTCCAAGCTGGAACAAGAAGAGACAAGAGAGAAGATGGATCTGGTGACAGGTAGTCACAAACTACCTGGCTTGGACTGAAAAGGCTGCTTCTGAGTGGGTATGGAGGAAGCAGACATAAAAAGGGGTTTGTTTCTTGGAGTCTCTCTTACCTTTGGTGGAAGGAGCTCTAGCTGTCTTTCTAACAAAGGTGGTTTTGGCAGGATAATTCCTCGGGAATAAGAGGACAGATGAGACAAAGATATGCTTTAGATCCTGCAACTCCTATCATCAGGCAAGGGTTGGAGTCTGAGCCATTAATACCTCCTCAAAACAGACCCAGAAGCAGCTGACCTGGATGAGGCCTCCACGACATTATAAATTCACTTGGAGTGTCTGGTAACTTTGGCAGAAGAACTTAGAATAGAGGAGAGCTTAGCCTTGGTGGGTGAATCAGGGAGCTCAGAAAAAAAGTTTCCCTGCATCTGATAAAAGAGCCACGGATTATTTGGCCATATGTGTCTGATAATTAATTGCCCTGAAGGCCAATGTAGCAGACGTATATACTTTTTTCTCAGTCTCTCTGACTTTGCTCTCTATATCAGAGGGAAGCAAGGAGGTGGAAGGCAACAGTTTGGATGCCTTACCCGCTGACACTGATAGTACTTGGGTCTGGCAGAAGGTGCTTTAAAGAGAAATTTGGAGTCCTCAGGCACCTTATAAAACCTGTCTGGATGTTTGGAAGCTGGAGGCTGGGAGTCTGGCTATTTAGAAGCAGCTGTGAAAGCATCTAAGAAGGCTAACAGGAACAGGGGAATGGCAGATGGAAAAGGAGAATCGTTCTGGTGGAGGTCATAGTACCTCCTTCTGTATGTCAGACACTTGGTAGCAGTCCCACCAGAAGTCGTCTTCCATCTTCAAAATGGTTTCCCCAAAGCAAATATCCTCCTCAGAGGAATCCGTACCATTAGATTCCTCCTCTGGGGAGGCATAACCCAGGGGAAAGCGATTTCTGTAGAGTAAGCAAAGGATTCATCCCCTGATGATTCCTCCTCGTCCGATGAAATATCGTCCAAGGTCCTCTTCAAAGGAGTAAGAGGTGGAGGAAAGGCAGGTGAAGAAACAGAAGGGGCCGAGGTCCGGTGCAAAGCCATAAAGGCATTGCAAAGGCCTACCAGTCTGGTGCTTGATCCTGGGAAACTGGGGAAACAGGTTTGATTATTAGTTTTTTTCTTTTTAGGAGCTTCCAATGTGATGCGAACTGGATGGGCCAGACATCAGCCTGCACTCCATGACTTCCATAGGCATATCCTCCAACATGATGATTTGGGTGATGCCACATAGGCCTTCAATAGTAACAAGCCATACTCCACCCCCCCCCCCCCCCCACACACACACCTGAATCAGACTTCTGGGATTTCTTCATGGAATGTGCTGATAGGGTCCTTTATGGCTTCTGCTGTGGTACCTGTCGAAGGAACATCTACCAATTCCGGGACAGCTTCCAGACCCACACTGGTCTTGGGAGGGATGCCCAAAACAGAAGGAGCAGCAGGAAGGTCAGGCAGAGACTTCCTGGCCTTTTTAAGTTGTGGCTCGTCTAAAGGACTCGACGCTGTCTCCATATCTTCTGCTAGACACTTAAGGCTCTGATTCTCCAGATATAGTTTAAGTGAAGCTAGATGGCTGAGAAGTGTTTTGGGGACAAAGGCCTTACAGACAGCACAGGTGGTGCGACCATGATCAGGGCCTAAAAGCAAACCTTGTAAGAATCTTTACGTGGAATCTACCTTCCACACTGACACTTGCCCTTCCTAGTCGACATGTACTCACTAAACATAAAACAGTAGCTAGCCAATATTAAAAAAAAAAAAAAAAAAAAAAAAAAAAACACCCTACGGGGTACTTATCCAAACCAAAGTTTGCGTGGTGAGCAATGACTGGAGCTGGCAATCGGACAGGTGGCAGAAAAGTTCTGAAGTTGGTACATGCTGATGTTTGCTTTATACCCATCTCTTTATAGCCGTTGATGTGTGGCATCACACATACCTTACAGTAGCATTGAGTCTTTTTATAATAGCTTGATGTACTTGTCAGCAGGAGGTGGACTCCCTCATGTTATGAATACTTCAGCATATGAATAGAAGGACACAATCAGTTTGTTAGAAAATGACAAAATAGTGAAAAGTTTCCTCCAAAAGAGGACTTGCCTGCCCATCCTTGTAAAATCATTCTCCAACTGACAGTTTCAGGGCCTGCTACAGGTGCACTCTTTCTGGTGACAGTTGGAAATTGTGGAAGGTACCCAAAACTTTAAAACAGCTGGTTGGAGGGGGGGGGGGTTGTAAAACCCATACAACTTTGGTACTGCAACACTGATCTATGCCACACAGTCCAAACAAAATTCATTGCACTCTTACTGCTGGCAATTTTTTGAGATCCACTAGTCCTCATTACTCCCCACATCTGGATACCTATTGCGGCATACACCCAATTCCAACATATTACAGATAAAATACTGCACACCCACCCTCCCAGATTCACCCAAGCTCAGGCCTTCCTCCCATCAAGACAGGGCTCCTAAATTTACAGAAATATCTTTAGCAACATATTATCAATGTTGCACTGATCAATTAGACAACTGTTTTTGTATCTTCAACTATATTATTGTATTCTCAGTGTAAATTAAGGTATAACCCAATGAGCCACCCTGGCCAACAAAATGTATGCATAAAAAATATACATATGTATGCATTACACATAATGTAAACATTAATCAAGCTTTCTCTGGTTTGAATTCTGGTATGCTTTTTTTGTGCACTGGGCTAAAAAGGGTCCATGGATCAGTTCAGTCCACCTACCTTGTTACTAAAGTTGAAATGAATAAACAATGAACAAATGAAATAAAAGAAATATGTCCACCTTTCCAGAAAGCGGACTACACTAACATCTGTAGCCAGTTACTTTAAAATACAAAGAACCAGCACCCATACATTTCCAAGACATTTTTACCATCACACTTGTGCACTCTGCCTGACTAGGGGTTGCTTCAAAAATAAATCACAGTTGTTTACATAGCTACTCATAAAAGTAGAAGTTAAAGTACATAACTGCCACAGTCATCTTCCTTACTGCATGACCTGACCTGAAGGCAAGGCATCTTAACTTCTGAACTGAGCTCCAAACCTTTCTTTGGCCATCGCCACCAACGCAGCTCTCTCCAGATTAAATGACAAACCCTTGTTTGATAAGAAGGAGAGGGGATGCACCATATCTTCAGTTCTTTGTGATAGATAGGATACTCAAGTGTGCCCTATCCCTGTCTGGGGTGCTTAAAGTCCCTCTGAGCACTTGGACAGTCACAGCCACAATGGTTTGTATTTTTCAGAGACTGGACCACCTGGGGGGCACTATTACGGCATTCTACTCTCCAAATGTAATGAAATGAGCTGTTAGCGCCAGAGGGAGGGAGGGAGGGTGGGAGGATGGCGCAAAAAGCAAAAGTGATGGTCTACTCTTACACTAAACTGTACTGTTCTCCACAGGGATCATCACTGTAGATGCATATCTTACCCCAGGCAGAAGATTAGAGCAAAAAGAGGAGAAATAGGTAGAAAGTGGTGAAAGCTATCCTGCATTTTACAATACCTACACACAAAGTCTGGACCAAGTTGCTGACTCACAAATGCCTTGGGTTGAAGAATTCTTAAAGTCAGCTGCATTAGCACCTACAAGCTCTAATGCAATGTACTCTGACTCCATCTTTTGACAAATGAAATCATACCAGAAGTCAATACAGTCAAGCTAACAGTTTGGACAGAGTCTGAATTTAGGAATAGCAAGCCTTCTTGTGCTGTCCGGAAAGAGACAGAGTTGGCTATTTTAACTTATGTCCTTGGTCATGGCAGTGGAATATCTATGCTACCAGTGGAATATCTTGGTAATGCTGAATATGATATTAGGAAACAGAACCCTACTAATGCCTTGTATAAACATTTAGTATCTTGTTTTAATTTTAAAAGATTCAGACTTTTTATTATTCATCAAGTCTTTTAAGGCTGTTAAAAGAAAGTGATGTTGATGTTAAACTAGAAATTAAGGAATTAATGTGGCAACTTAGATTAAATGCATGCCAATCCCCAGGTCTGAATGACTTGGTATCTATTACAAGCATTCTCAAGGGCAGGACTACTAAAAGAAGTTGATTTTTAAGGAGAAAAACATTTTCATAGGTTTATGCTTGGCTAGCTGCCCTTTTGGGAATAGCCAGTTATCACATGTGAGAATCAAACCATGTACCTTGTGTCTGTAAGGTAAATACCTTAACCATTATGCTAACAGTGTGTCCATTCTTACAAAAATGGACCTGAAATTTAACTTTTTATTCTTTACTCTGTTTAAATAAATGTATATGTTTTATATTTATATAAACTTATACAAGGGAGATGTTTTATGGTGCTATCCCACATTTCTATATTACCTAAAGATGGTTCAATGGCTTGGATTGCAACAAAAAAATCATCTTATACTTTGACACATTGTTCAAGTTTTTAACATTTCACTGGCAGTTTCCTTTAAGGGACCAAGGTTTCATTTAGCTGCAGATTAATTAATGTTTTCCGATTGGCTTTTTCATATTATAAAATGAAAGTGGAGCTGTAGTTTAACAATCTCTACTGAAGTCCGGATCACTATGGATAAAAGCGCTCAGTTTTTTGGTTTTACTTTTATTGTTTGAATACAGTTTATGGTAACTTTTATTGGAAAAGCCATTTTTTACTCAACTATTATTTAGTTTGAAAGTTTCACTAAAACTTTTTCTTTCATTTGGTTTACAGAAACTACAGCAAGTTTCTGCTTCTGTGGTCAGACGTTCTGGGTGGCTGGCTGGATTCCTGACAGATTAGTAGTGCTCCGAGCTTCTGCATCATTGGTATGCTGTATACTGTCCCTTTTGTTTCATGGGTTAGAAAAGGTTGTCAGAAGTTTAGGACTTATTTGCATCACTTTAGTCATAAAATAAGATGCATACTCAGACTGGCAGATAGACAAGATCAATTCTAATTTTGCAGAAAACTACATAAACTTCTTTGCACATGACAGCCATAAGTTCACAAACTTGTCTGGACAATGTAATAGAAACCACAACAACATGGTTTCCAGGACAGGTAATTAAGCACTGTACAGGTACTGGGCTCCAATGGAGATATTGACAGCTGCTGCAGAAAAGTCATGTCTCAAGTAGTAGGGATGCTTCCTTGGGGGTTTTGTATGTGAAGGATTCCCTCAGGAGTTGCATAATCAGGCTATGCTGAAACAGAGAAGCAATTTCATGAAGGTGTAGGTAGGGACTTGGGTTAATAGCTTGGCTAGGTGCTACAGTACTTTTGTTTTAGACTGCATTTCACTTTAATGACCTTTTGTGTTATACCATTTAGAAAAATTTCCATTTGTCCAGACACAACAGCCTTGTACTTAGTCTTCTGGCTGCTTCTAGGACACAGACCACTTCATTCAAGAGCTTGTCCTTAAATGGTATCACTGAAATACCCATACTGCCAGTCGTGTGTTTTTAGGCCTGCCAGAGTAACTGTACCATCTTGCTGTGTCAAAAGGATGCTGCGCTGAGGTGCAAAAACAGGGGTTCCTGCTAGGCCATATGGATCTGTGTGGAGAATCAGGCTTGTTTGGACCAGAAGGAAGAAGCATGGAGTCTTATTCCTTCTGCCTTTGCTTTCTGGAGTACCCTTTTAATGATGGGAAAAGACAGAAAAAATAAAGCAAACTGCCTTTCACATCTAGCTGAAGGTGACTGTGGCATTATTGGGGAACCAGGAACAGAAGGCAGGGAGATGGTGATTCACTTCAGAGGAAAGTACAGTTGTGTACACTTAAAATAAATGTAGATGCTCAAGTGCATTCACTGTTGCAGTCCTAACATATGGGTTATCCGGCTGCCGGTGGCCCTCAGTTGGCCCAAATACCAGAGTCCTCGGTATATGATGGCAGCTGCCACTGGTTGTAAAACTGATGTCAGAACGTCAGGTATAAAGGTTTAGTCCTGTCCAAGTAGAATCTAAGTTGTCTGTGCATATCTAAGGAATGCAGTATCTGTTCCCCTTTGTTCTGTGGATTGGGAAAGAAGGTTGGCAAATGAATAGACTGATTAAGAGCCACACCGGATACCACCTTGGGCATGAAGGATGGACTGGTTCTGAGGGACACCCTGTCCGCATGAAAGATGATGAAAGGCTCCACTGCCATAAGGGTCTGTAATTCAGATACCCTTCTAGCTGAAGTGATTGCTAAAAAGTAAGCTCTTTTCCAAGAAAGAAATTTTAAGTCTGCAATAGCAGCTGGCTCAAAAGGAGGTAGAGTGAGTTTCTCCAAAACAAAGTTAAGGTTCCAGGCTGGGATTGGAGCTCTCCTGGGAGGTCTCAAAGTTTTGGCCCCTCTGAGGAACTGCTTGAGCAGTGGATGAGAGAAGAGGGCAGGTTCTGTGCTATAATGAGCTGAAATGGCTGAGGCGTGGATTTCAATGGAGGAAAAAGACAGGCCCTTGTGAAGCACCTCAGTTAAGTATTGTAAAATCTGAGGTAAATTGGGCGCTGCTGTGCTCATCCCTTGAGATTGGTTCCAGGCACAAAATCTTTTCCATTTTTCAGCATAAGATTTTCTAGTACTAGGCCTCCTTGCCTCTAAAATGATATCCATCACAGGTTTACTGAGGGATGGTAGAGGAGAGATTATGTAATTAGCCAGGCTGCAAGGTTCAGTGTTAGAAGCTGAAAGTGCAGAATCTGGTTCTCCTGCTGAGACAGCGGGGAAGAAGTCTGAGGCAGGTGCCATGGGGGTAACGAGGGGATACCAGTGTTGTGGCCAGTCTGGAGCAATCAAAATCAACCTTGGTTTGCCCTGTTTGATTTTTAGTAGTACATTGGAAAGCAGAGGCAGAGGGGGGAAGGCATAGATAGCTGAAGGACAGAGCATCCACTTTCCAGGCTTGCTTGTGGGGAGTCCTTGTGCAAAATTTGTCCAATTGGTAGTTCTGGGGAGAGGCAAACAGGTCTATATCTGGGTTCCCCCATTTGCTTGTCAACATGTTGAAAATCCTTGGTTCCAGTTTCCACGCGTATGGGTCCATGAGGTTTCTGCTTAGTCAGTCTGCCAGTGTATTTAATTTTCCTGGCAGGAATTGAGCTTGAAGGTGCAGCTCAAGGCTGTGTTCCACAATGCCATGGCTAGTCTGCAGAGGGGATAAGAATGTGTACCCCCCTGCTTGTTTATGTACCACATAAAGTACAGTTGTGTACCTACCATAAATGTAGATGTTAGAGTGTATTCACTGTTGCAATCATTACACTTGGGTTATCCTGCTGGCAGGCTACCCGCAGTCGGCCTGAATTCCAAAGTCCTGGTCCGGCATCAGTTGCCGTCACCTCTTCCCTAACGTCAGTGCGCCAGGGGTATAAAAGTTGCAGCAGACGCCATTTTCTTCAGTTTTTTTTGCCCCAGATGTCAGGTGCCCCGAAAAGGGTAGGCTAAAAATTCTGCTCATAAAAAAGCATGCACATTACCTTTATCTACAAGCAAATACACCACATAGGTTGTATAGAATAGAACTGCAACAGTGAATACACTCGAACATCTACATTTATGGTAGGTACGCAACTGTACTACGTTCATCGTGTTTCACTGTTGCAGTCATTACACTTGGGTTGAATCCCAAAGCTGAGGTTGGGTGGCTGGGCCTAAATAGAATTAGGAGTGGCTATGTTGCCCTGTAGACATGCAGTGGCAAAACCTGCTCTGGATTTAGAGTAAAGAGGTAAGTGGTAGTGCTTTGTAAAAGTATGCACTGAAGTCCAAGTTGCAGCCTCCAAAACATCCTTGGTTGGTACTCCTCTGAGGAAGAATGCTGAAGTGGCTGCTGCTCTGGTAGAATCTGGCCTAATGCCCTTAGGCACTGATTTGCCATGTTGAGAATAGCAGAAACAAATGCAGTGGCCTATCCATTTTGAAACAGTCTGCTTTGAAATAGCTTTTCCTTGTGATCCTGCAGCATATGCCATTAAGAGTTGCTCAGTCTTTCTGAAAGCTTTAGTTTTGTCCAAGTAAAAGTGTAGCTGTGTATGTCCAAAGAATGCAGAAGTCTCTCCCCCTTATTCTGCAGGTTTGGATAAAAGGTAGGAAAATGTATGGTTTGGTTAAGAGCCACACTGGATACTACCTTAGGCATAAATGTTGGGTTTGTCCTTAGAGAAACCCTGTCCAGATGGAAAATAATAAAAGGTTCCACAGCCATTAGTGCCTGTAACTCTGAGACTCTTCTTGCTGAAGTTATTGCTAGGAGCAGAGCTGTTTTCCATGATAAGTATTTTATCTCAGCTGTATTGGCCGACTCAAAAGGAGGCAGTGTGAGTTTTTCCAAGACAAAATTGAGGTCCCATGCAGGTATTGGAGCTCTCCTTGGAGGTCTTATGTTTTTGGCCCCTCTGAGATACTGCCTTAGCAGTGGATGTGAAAAAATAGGTGGGTCCGTATTGTAATGAGCTGAAATGGCAGAGGCATGGATCTTAATTGATGAGAAGGATAGGCCTTTGTCCAGCATCTCAGTTAGGTATTGTAAAATCTGAGGAATATTTGGTACAAGCGTGTCCATTCCTTATGCCTGGTTTCAAGCACAGAATCTCTTCCATTTTTCTGCATAAGATTTTCTGGTGCTGGGCGTCCTGGCCTCCAAAAAAACATCCATAACTGCTTTAGAGAGAGGTGCGTTCTGAATGGATACCTTATCCGCCATGCAGCCAGAGTTAAGGTTCTGAGTTGGCTGTACAAGATCTGATTGGTTTGTTGGGTCAGCAAATGAGGAATTTGAGGTAATGTCCAGGCTGGGCCTTGAGACAAGCTCTTTAGGAGTGGGTACCAATGTTGGCGTGGCCAGTCGGGGGCAATCAGGATCATTTTTGGCTTCTCTTGTCTGACATTTAGGAGTACCTTGGGGAGGAGAGGCAGTGGAGGAAAGGCATATACTGTAAGGGCTTTCCAGCTGAATGATAGGGCATCCACTTTCCATGTTTGTGATAAGTCCTTGTGCAGAATCTCTGTAGCTGGCAGTTGTGAGGGGGGGCAAATAGATCTATGTCTGGGCATCCCCATTTCCCTGTTATCATGCTGAAGATTTGTGGATCTAGTTTCCACTATGAGGATCCATGAGGTTTCTGCTTAGTTCGTCTGCCAGAGTATTTGTCTTTCCTGACAGGAATTGTGCTTGCAAGTGTACTTAAGTCAATGCTGTGTTCCACAAAATCATGGCTTGTCTGCAGAGGGGGTAGGAATGTGTGCCTCCTTGCTTGTTTATGTACCACATGACTGTAGTATTGTCTGTCTTTATCAGCAGTTGTCCTGGATGAAGCAGGTCCTTGAAGGCTGTCAGGGCATTCTGTACAGCTAGCATCTCTTTTTGATTGATATGAAGAGGCATTTGGATTGCGGGCCATGTGCCCTGAATACATTTTCCTGCCATGTGGGCCCCCCAGGCATAACTCTGATGCATCTGTTGTCAGTGTCTGCCTGGCTGTGGGTAAAGTGAATGGCTGTTCCTTGTTGTGGTGACAGGCCTGTGCCCACCATCGAAACTCCTGATGCCGGCAGGGAATGAGAGTAATGTTTCCAGGCTGTGACAATGTTGAGTCCAAACACTTTTTAGATACCATTATAGTTTCCTCATATGCAGTCTTGCATATAGAATTAGTAGAATGCAGGATGCCATGAAGCCCAAAGCCTACAGAATTTTTCTTGCAGATAACTGGGTCTTTGTTGCCATCATTTCGAAGTAGAAAGTCAGTTGCCTTTGTTTGTCTGGCATGAGATAAGCCATCTGGGCAGTTGTATTTAAGCTTGCACCCAGGAATATTATCTCTTGAGAGGGTACCAGTTTTGATTTCTTTTCGTTCACTGTGTACCCTAGGCAAATTAGTAATCTTTTTACAAATGCCAGATGCTTTGGTAGAATGTGCTTGTTCTCTGCTTGTATAAGGCAGTCGTCCAAGTAGGGATATATCTGTATTCCTCTTTGTGTGCAAAATGCAATTATTAGTGCCAGGCATTTTGTGAAGACTCTGGGTGCAGTAGATAAGCAGTGCAGAGAACTGGTAGTGCATTGAGCCAGCTATGAATCTGAGGAATCTTCTGCAAGATTGTCTTATTGGGACATGCAGGTATGCCTCTTTGAGGTCCAAAGTTACAAGCCAAGCCTTCTTGCCCAGCATGGGCAGAAGCTGCTGCAGAGTCAACATTTTGAATTTTGGAACGTCCAGAAAAGTGTTTAGAATAAACAGGTCCAGTATTGGTTTCCAGGCTTTGTCCTTTCTAGGTACCAAGAAAAGTCTTGAGTAAAATCCTTGTCCCTGCTCTTGCTGTGGTACTCGTTAAATAGCCCTCATGTCCATAAGGGATGAAACTTGCTTTTGTGCTTCTGCCCACTGATTGTGTGGCAGGTCTGGCATACCTTTTGTCTTAGGAAGGGTGTGAAAGTGGAACCTGTAACCCTGAGACACTATATTCAAGACCCATTTGTCCTGGGTGATCATGTGCCAATTTTGTGAAAAAAGTGCTAGTTTTCCCCCTAAGAGTGCTGCCAAAAGAAGAGTGTTTGGCATTGGCAGAGGAAAGTCATTGGGACTGTTTCCTGTATGGCTGTGATTTGTCTTATCTGCTTTTGGAGGTAGAAGCACCCCATTGTTTAGGCCTTTATGAGCCTTGGGGCTGGGATCTGCCTCTAGGGCATCTGTACCTGCCTCTCTGTGGCCTGTCTGACACTGGAAAGGACCAATTCTTAGAAGGCCAGTTCCTGCTAAATCTGGGTGGCTGTACCTGTAGGAAGTCCTTAATTGTCTGCATAGATTTTGCTTTATCCTCCATTTTCTTCAACACCTCTTCTGCCTTAACACCAAACAAAGTATTGTGCTGTAATGGAGCATCCAATAATTTTGCTTTAACATGATCAGACAGATTCTGTTCCTTTAACCAAGCATGCCTTCTAATGACAGAACCCGTGACAGCGGCCCTGCAAGAGGCCTCCAGTGAATCAAAACCACATTGCAAAGTATGCTTTCCCACTTGTTCAGCTGCATGCAATAAATCCTGCATTTCCTTGTTATCAGAACATTCAGAATTTGTCAACATTTTCTGTTTTAGCAGTGACATTAAGTATTGCTGATATTTAAGCACATGAAACTGACAATATAAAGCCCTTACAGCCAAGGTAGCAGAAGTGTAAACTTTTTCCCCCCATCTGTCCAGTGCCCTAGAATCCCTATCAGAGGGGAGAGGGTTTTTTGCAGTGGAAGCCTTGACCCCTTTGGGACCCTGAGATATAGTTTCTGGGTCAGCAGCAGGGTTTTTATATAGAAATGTATGAGAGTCTGGAACCCTGTAGTATCTGTCTGGCTTAACAGGTGCAGGGGGTAAAGAGTCAGGAGATAGGTCAGACTCGGAAAATACATCTACAATGTCTAGAACAGGTGGAATAGCAAGAGGACTGTGCTGAGGTAATAAAAGAAAGTCTCTGAGCCTTTTCTTAGATTCTGAGTAATCTTGGCTCTCCCACTGAAAATGCTCCCTCATGGTATGCAGATTTTCCCCAAAAGAATAATCCTCAAGAGGAAAGGCTGAAAGAATAGATTCTTCAGCATCAGAATCCTCATAGGGAGGAAGAGAGTATCCCTGTTCAGAAGAGGAGTCAGAGGAAATGGAAAATTCTGTCTCTTGCCTAGGCCTCTTATCAGGAGGGGAACGGGAACCCCTGATCAAAGTAAGTAGGTCTTCGGCCATTTTAAGCATCTCTTTCTTAGGCATGAAGTCTGTCCAGGAGAATGCTGTACTTGTTTCTTTGTCTTTACAGCTGTTTTTGTCTTTGCCTTTGAAGCTGAGGTTTGCTTGACATATAACTGTGTAGGTCTGAAAACACCCTCAGAAGCCGATGCCTGCTCAGCGGCTCTGGACCCATCTGAGGGAATAGTTTCTGAGTGTCCAATACCTTGAGTATCCAAAGGCCTAGTCGGCTCCACGTGGGAGTTGGAAGCGGCCTGTGGCTCTGAGGTAGCGGGCATCAGGGGCTGCGAAAGTGCCTCACTGAGAACCGGCGACTGGCCTATCGGAGGCCTCGTTGTCAGTTTTGGACCTCGGATGTCTGTCCTTTTCCTTGCGTTTTTTTATAAACTCCTGTCGTCGGCTGTTCCGACAGCATTATATAATTAAATCTTCGGCCAAAGTACTGAAAGGCAAAATTGTACCGATGCTTAATAGAGCGTTGGTTAAATCTAGCACAAAACCGACAGCTAGCAATGTCGTGGTCTGGGCCTAGGCAAGGAATACAGTAAGAATGAAAATCCTTACGAGGTATTTGCTTCCCACAAGAAATACAATTGTTAACTTTTTCTGACATCGGTCTGGGGCAAGAAAAAAGTTTCCCCAACGGGGTACTTAGCTTTATTGAAGACTTCGGACCTGAAATTCAATTTGAAAATCTCAGGAATCGGCCGACCGGCACTTGCGAACTGCTTTTGCTTCGGGCATTTGCAGCAAGAAAGACTGAAGAAAATGGCGTCGGCTGCATCTTTTATACCCCTGGCGCACTCACGTCAGGGAAGAGGCGACAGCAACCGACGCCGGACCAGGACTTTGGAATTCAGACCGACTGTGGGTAGCCTGCCAGCAGGATAACCCAAGTGTAATGACAAACAGTGAAACACGATGAACATCAGTGGTGTTGTCCGTCTTTACCAAAAGTTGTCCTGGAAGAATGTGGTCCTTGAAGGCTGTCAGAGCACTCTGTATGGCTAGCATTTCTTTTTATTGACATGCAGGTGCATTTGACTTGGGTTCCATTTGCCCTGAATGCACTTCCCTGCCAGGTGAGCCCCTCATGCATAGTCTGATGTGTCTGTTTTTACGGTTTGGGCAGCAGGGGGTGGTGTGAAAGGTAGTCCCTTGTTTTGGTGGCAGGCCTCTGTGCACCAAAGGAATTCTAGGCGTAGGCAAGGTATGATAGGAATCATTGCTTCTAGATCCTGAGAATGTTGACACCATAGGCTTTTTAGATACCACTGCAGTTTCCTCATATGCAGTCTTGCATATGGAATTTGAAGAATGCAGGAGGCCATGAACCCCAAGGCTTGCAGATAGCAGGGTTTTTGTGGCCACTTGTTTGAAGTAGGTTGTTAAATGAATTTGTTTCTCTGGGGTGAGGTAAGCCATCTGGGAAGTTGTATTCAAGCTTGCTCCCAGGAATATAATTTGTTGACAGGGTACCAGGTGTGATTTCTTTTCGTTTACGGTGTACCCCAGACAAGTTAGAACCCTTTGTACAAAGGCCAGATGATTCAAAAGTATGCCCTGGCTTTCTGCCTGAATTAGACAATCGTCCAGGTATAGGTATATTTGAATACTTCTTTGCCTGCAAAATGCAATAACTGGAGCTAGGCACTTTGTGAATACCCTGGGCGCAGTAGATAAGCTAAAGGGCAGTGCAGAGAAGTGATAGTGAGTGTAGCCTGCTTAGAAGCGTAGGTATCTTCTGCAATATTCCCTGATTGGGATGTGCAGGTAGGCTTCTTTTAAATCTAGTGTTGCCAACCAGCCATCTTTGCCTAGCATAGGAACTAATTGGTGAAGAGTCAGCACCTTGAATTTTGGAATTTCCAAAAAGCTGTTTAGAGTAGACAGGTCCAGGATAGGACACCATGAATTGTCTTTTTTGGGTACCAGGAAAAGTCTTGAGTAGAAACCTTGTCCCTTGTCCTCTTCCAGTACCAGTTGAATAGCCCCCATGCTTAAGAGAGAAAGTACTTGTTTTGGGGCCTCTGCTCACTGACTTGGGGGTAGGTCCAACCACCCGCTTGGTGTTGGCAACGTGTGGAAGTGAAATCTGTACCCCTGGGACACTATTTAAAACCCATTTGTCCTGGGTGATGAGTTCCCAGTTCCTTGCATGAAGAGCAATCTTTCCCCCTAAAGGGGCAGTCAGTTGACAAGTGCTTGGAAATTTTAAACGATAGTCATTTAGACAGTTTGCCATAGGGGGGAGTCTTATTACTCCCAAATTTGGAAGTGGAGGCCCTCCACTGCTTAGTCATGTGTGTGTCCCCTGGGACTGGACCCTGGGGCTTTTGCTGTGTCTGGGTTTGGCTTGAGAAGACCTGGAAGGAGCTGGAAAGGACCAATTCATAGAGGGCCAGTGCCTACTAAATCTATGAGGCTGAACTTGTAAGAAATCTTTAACAGTTTGCATAGATTTAGCTTTATCTTCCATCTTTTTAAGAGCTTCCTCAGCCTTGTTGCCAAACAGGCAGTCCTGATTTAGGGGAGCATCCAACAATTTAGCTTTAACATAATCAGGCAAATATTGCGCCTTTAAACAAGCATGCCTTCTGAGCACAGACCCAGTAACAGCAGCCCTGCAAGAGGCCTCTAATGAATCAAAACCACATTGCAAAATATGTTTTCCAACTTGTTCATCAGAATTCATTAAATCCTGTAATTCTTTATTTTCCACACAGTCATGAATCAACATAATTTTCTATTTAAGCAATCCAATAACATGTTGCTGATACTTTTAACATATGAAACTGGCAGTTTAAAGCCCTAATTGGCCAAGGCTGCCGAAGTGTAAACCTTCTTACCCCATCTATCCAGCGCCCTGGAGTCTCTATCAGAAGGGGTAGGTTTTTAGCAGCAGAAGCCTTAATGCCCTTGGGACCCCGTGAAGAAGTCTCTGGATCCGCAACAGTATTTTTAAAAAAGGAACTTGTGGGACTCAGGGACCCTGTAGTATCCGTCAGGTTTTCTGGGAGCAGGAGGCAAGGAATCAGGGGCCAAACTAGATTCTGAAAAAGCATCATCAACAATGTCTAGTACAGGAAGAATAGCTAAAGGCCTATGCTGAGGTAGGAGTAAGAAATCCGTAAGCCTCTTTTTTGAATCAGAAAAATCCTGGCTTTCCCAGTGGAAATGCTCCCTTAGAGTATGCAAGATTGCCCCAAAAGAAAAATCCTCAGGAAGGGAAGCAGAGGGAATGGAGTCCTCTGCATCAGAATCCTCATAAGTAGACAAGGGCAAATCCAGATCATCAGAAGAATCAGAAAAAACAGAATCCTGGTAAGAAGATTCATAAACAACTTCAGTCCTAGGACTCTTAGAAAGGGGGGGGGGGTGGCTACCCCTGATTAGAGTTATTAAATCTTCAGCCATTCTTATTTGTTTTTTAGGCAGAGAGGCCTGAGCATGTGGCTGGGCATTGTTTTTTAGGCATGGTTCAAGATTTAGGCCTAAGTGAAGAAGGAGGTGTCGGTTTAATATGCAAGTCCGTAGGCCTGAATACACCCTCAGAAGCCAGTGCCTGCACAGCGGCTCCGGACCCATCCAAGGTAGAAACATGCGCGGGCTCCATAGTTGAAGCATCTCATGGCATACCAGACTCTGAATGGGTCTCAGTAGAGGTCTGCAAATCAGAAGTAACGGGTATCAGGGGCTGCAAAAGCGCCTCACTGAGTACAGGGAAACTGGCGACTGGCTTAGAAGTGTCGTCAGCAGTTTTGGACCTCAGCAGCCTGTCTCTATCTTTATCTTTGCATTTTTTCAGAATCCCGGTAGTCGGATGGCTAAACGATGACATTTATGGATAATTAAACAGAGAACCGAAATATTTAGAGGCAAACATAAACAGACAACGGTGCGCTGATTAAATAAAGCACAAAACCGACAGCAAGGTACGTCGTGGTCAGGGCCTAGGCAAGGAATACAGTAAGAATGAAAATCTTTATGAGATATTTGCTTTCCACAAGTAATGCAATTAGCAACTTTTACTGACATCGGTAAAGAGCAAGAAAAAGTTTTCCCAACGAGGTACTTAGCTTTAGTTGAAGACTTCGGTTTTGAAACTCGAAAACTAAAATTTCAGGAGTCGGCCGACTGGCACTTGCGAACTGCTTCTGGCACCGCATGGCAAGAAAGACTGATGTAATGGTGTCGGCTGCATGTTTTATACCCCAGACGTTATGGAAGAAGGGGACAGCAACCGATGCAGGACCCAAGACTTTGTTAATCAGACTGACTGAGGGCTACCTGCAAGCAGATAACCCAAATGTAATGACTGCAACAGTGAAACATGAAGAAAGTACAGTTTTATACCTACCATAAATGTAGATGTTCGAGTGTCTTCACTGCTGCAGTCATTACAATCGGGCTATCCTGCCGACAGGCGGTCCCACAGTCGGCCAGAGTTCCAAAGTTTTGGTCCGGCATCAGTTGCTGTCACCTCCTCCCTAACGTCAGTGCGTCAGGGGTATATAAGAAGCAGCCGACGCCATTTTCTTCAGTTTTTCTTGCCCCAGATGTCAGGTGCCCCCAAAAAGATAGGCAATACATACTACATACACAACATACAGTAAGGTAAAAACAAAACCTTCAATAACCAGCAAATACACCACATAGGTAGTACAGTGTAGAACGTTATAGATAAGACCCAGCTAAGAAAGAGGGGATGGCGGGTGGGTAACCAGGACTGCAGCAGTGAAGACACTCGAACATCTACATTTATGGTAGGTACAAAACTGTACTACATTCATCGTGTTTCACTGCTGCAGTCATTACACTTGGGTAGAATCCCAAAGCTGAGTTAGGGTGGCTGGTTCTATAGAGGATTAGGTGTGGCTATGAGGCCCTGTAGCACTGCAGTGGCAAAGCCAGCTCTGGATCTGGAGTAAAGAGGCAAGTGATAATGCTTGGTAAAGGTGTGCACTGAACTCCAAGTTGCTTCAGCTTCCAAAATGTCTTTGGTAGGTACTCCTCTAAGGTAGGCAGTAGAAGTTGCAGTTGCCCTGGTGGAATGTGGTCTAATGTTAGATGGTACAGGTTTCCCATGCTGTGTGTAGCAGAACCGGATACAGTGTCCTATCCACTTTGAAATGGTCTGCTTTGAAATAGCCTTTCCCTGTCATCTTGCAGCATAATATACAAACAATTGCTCAGTTTTTCTGAAAGCTTTTGTTTTGTCCAAATAGAAGCGTAATTGCCTGTGTATGTCCAAAGAATGTAGAATTCTCTCCCCTTTATTCTGTGGATTCGGATAAAATGTTGGCAAATGAATAGTTTGGTTAAGAGCCACACTGGATACCACCTTAGGCATAAATGAAGGGTTTGTTCTTAAGGAAACCCTGTCTTGGTGAAAATGATGAAAGGTTCCACTGCCATTAGTGCCTGTAGTTCTGAGACTCTTCGTGCTGAGGTTATTGCCAATAGCAGAGCAGTTTTCCATGATATATATTTTAATTCTGCTGAATTGGCTGGCTCAAAAGGAGGTAAAGTGAGTTTTTGCAAGACAAAACTGAGGTCCCAAGTAGAAGCTGGTGCTCTCCGGGACGGTCTTATGTTTTTAGCCCCTCTGAGGTACTGCTTTAGCAATGGATGAGAGAAAATAGA
The DNA here is from genome assembly GCF_019279795.1 of Protopterus annectens. Classification (NCBI taxonomy): domain Eukaryota; kingdom Metazoa; phylum Chordata; order Ceratodontiformes; family Protopteridae; genus Protopterus; species Protopterus annectens. The sequence continues at coordinate 4,151,236 of NC_056725.1, forward strand.
AGGATCTGTGTTGTAATGAGCCGAAATGGCAGAAGCGTGGATCTTAATGGATGAGAAGGATAGTCCTTTGTCCAGTATCAGTTAAGTATTGTAGTATCTGAGGAATGTTAGGGACAAGAGGGTCAAGGCTTTGAGCCTGGTTCCAGGCACAGAATCTCTTCCACTTTTCTGACTAAGATTTCCTGGTGCTAGGCCTCCTGGCCTCCAAAATGACATCCATAACAGCTTTAGATAGAGGTGTTGTCTGTTTGGCTAATGGATCTGCCAGGCAGCCAGGGATAAGGTTTTAGGTTTTGAGCTGACTGTGCAGGATCCGATTGTTTTGTTGAGTCAGAAGGTGTGGAATTTGAGGAAAAATCCAAGGTGGGCCTTGAGCCAAGTTCTTTAAGATTGGGTACCAATGCTGGCGTGGCCAGTCTGGAGCAATCAGAATCATCTGTGGTTTGTCTTGTCTGGCTTTTAGGAGTACCTTTGAAAGGAGAGGCAGTGGTGGGAAGGCATAAACGTTTAGGCTTTTCCAGCTGAACGAAAGAGCATCCACTTTCCATGCTTGTGTGTGATAAGTCCTTGTGCAGAATTTTTGTAGTTGGCAATTCAGTGGGGAGGCAAAGAGATCTATGTCCGGGCACCTCCATTTTTGCATTATCATGCTGAAAACTTGTGGATTTAATTTCCACTCGTGAGGATCCATGATGTTTCTGCTGAGGTCGTCTGCCAGAATATTGTTCTTTCCTGGCAGGAATTGTGCTTGCAGATGAACTTGATAAGTTATAGCTGTGTTCCACAAGGGCATGGCTTGCCTGCATAGGGGATAAGAATGAGTGCCCCCTTGCTTGCTTATGTACCACATTACTGTGGTGTTGTCTGTCTTTAATAATAATTGTCCTGGATGCAGAAGGTCCTTGAAAGCTGTTAGGGCATTTTGTACAGCCAACATCTCTCTTTGATTGATGTGAAGATGCATTTGGTCTGTGGTCCATTTGCCCCGAATACATTTTCCTGCCATGTGTGCTCCCCAGGTGTAATCCAAAGCATCTGTTGTTAAGGTCTGCTTGGCTGTGGGAAGAGTGAAAGGCTGACCCTTGTTGAGGTGACATGCCTGTGCCCACCATCGAAACTCCTGTTGTAGGCAGGGAATTAGTGTTATTACTGTTTCCAAGCTTTGACAGTGTAGACTCCAAACACTTTTTAGGTACCATTGTATTTTCCTCATATGCAGTCTGGCATATGGAATTAGTAGAGTGCAGGATGTCATGAATCCCAAGGCCTGCAGAATTTTTCTTGCAGGGAGTTGGGACTTTGTTGCCATCATTTGAGTCAGCTGTCCTTGTTAGTCTGGCATGAGAAGCCATCTGGGCTGTTGTATTTAAGCTGGCACCCAGGAATATTATCTCTTGTGAGGGCACTAGTTTTGACTTTTTTTCATTTACTGTGTACCCTAGGCAACTTAACTCATTCCCTCCAGCAGAGCTCTTTTGAGTGTATATCTTTAACTCCTAGTGAGTGTGGCTTCAGCCTTTAAAAAATTAATTTATCACATTACAGTTATAACAAATACTTATTACCAGAGGTCATATATCAATATAATTGTGTTTGCCATCATATATGCTTCAAGATAAAATATTCTGATACTTTGTGTGTTGCATGGTTTTGGATTTATTAATGCAAATATGAACAGGCAATATTTGACGCCTAGAGGAGCAGTAGGAGGTAACTGCAGAAACGCCTGGAGATGTCACTCGGCTGTAATGAGTTAACAACTTTTTTTACAAATGCCACATGCTTTAGAAGAATGTCCTTGCTCTCTGCTTGAATGAGACAGTCGTCCAGGTATGGATATATTTGAATTCCTTTTTGTCTGCAAAATGCAATTACTGGTGCCAGGCACTTTGTGAAGACCCTGGGCGCAGTAGATAAGCCAAAGGGCAGTGCAGAAAATTGGCAGTGCATTGAACCAGCTATGAATCTAAGGTATCTTCTGCAATTTTGTCCGATAGGGACATGCAGGTATGCCTCTTTGAGGTCCAAAGTAACAAGCCAAGCTTTCTTGCCCAACATGGGAAGGAACTGCTGTAGTGTCAACATTTTGAATTTCGGAACATCCAGGTAAGTACTTAGAGTGGAAAGGTCTAGAATGGGTCTCCAGGCTTTGTCCTTTCTGGGGACCAGGAACAGTCTTGAGTAAAATCCTTGTCCTTGTTCCTGCTGTGGTACTTTTTGAATAGCTCTCATGTCCAAGAGGGCTGTAATTTGTTTTTGTGCCTCTTCCCACTGATTGTGTGGCAGTTCTGGCATACCTTTTAGCCTTGGTAAAGTGTGAAAGTGGGACCTGTAACCTTGAGACACAATATTTAGCATCCATTTGTCTTGGGTGATTGCGTGCCAGTTTTGTGAAAAAAGAGCTAGTTTCCCCCCCTAAGGTAGCTGCCAAAACGGAAGAGTTTGGCATTGGAAGGGGGAAGTCATTGGGACTGTTTCCTGTAAGGTTGTGACTTGTCCTCACCTCCTTTTTGGGGTTGAAGCACCCCACTGTCGTGATCTGTAAGAGCCTTGGGGCTGAGATCTGCCTCTTGGGCATCTGTATCTGCCTCTTTGTGGCCTGTTTGACACTGGAAAGCACCAATTTATTTGTAGGCCAATTCCTGCTAAATCTTGGTGGCTGTACCTGTAAGAAAATTCTTCACTGTTTGCATAGATTTTGCCTTATCCTCCATTTTCTTTAACACCTCTTCTGCCTTAACACCAAATAAAATATCTTGCTGTAAAGGAGCATCCAATAATTTTGCCTTAACATGATCCAGTAAGCTTTGTTACTTTAACCAAGCATGCCTTTGAATCACAGATCCTGTAACTGCTGCTCTACAAGAAGCTTCTAATGAGTCAAAACCACATTGCAAAGTATGCTTTTCCACTTGTTCAGCTGCATGCAATAAATCCTGCATTTCCTTAAAATCAGGTTGTTCTGCATTTGTACTCATTTTCTGTTTTAACTGAGACAGTAAACATCGTTGATATTTAAGCATGTGAAATTGGCAGTTTAAAGCCCTTATTGCTAAAGTTGCAGAGGTGTAAACTTTCTTCTCCCAACTGTCTAATGCTCTAGAGTCCCTGTCAGAGGGAACTGGATTTTTAGCCGTGGAAGCCTTTACCCCTTTGGGACCCTGGGAAATAGTTTCTGGGTCAGCAGCAGGGTTTTTATAAAGAAATTTGTGAGAGTCAGATACTCTGTAGTGCCTGTCTGGTTTGACTGGAGCAGGGGTTAAGGAATCTGGATTTAAACTGGATTCTGAGAACACATCGTCCACAATATCCAACACTGGCAGAATAGCAAGGGGCCTGTGCTGAGGCAATAAAAGAAAGTCTCTGAGACTTTTCTTGGATTCTGAGTAATCCTGGCCATCCCAATGGAAATGCTCCCTCATGGTATGTAAAGTTTCCCCAAAAGAGTAATCCTCAGGAGGAGAGGCTGAATGAATTGATTCTTCAGCATCAGAGTCCTCAAAGGGGGTAAAGAGTATCCCTGGTCTGAAGAGGAATCAGAATATATTGAAACCTGGTCAGAGGAATCATAGTCTGTATCCTGCCTAGGCCTTTTATCAGGAGGGAGATGGGAACCCCTGATCAGAGTAATTAGGTCTTCGGCCATTTTGAGCATCTGTTTTTTAGGCATGGAGGCCTGTCCATGTGAATACTGTACTTGCTTCTTTGTCTTTAATGTTGTTTTAGACTTTGCTGTAGATGCAATGGTAAGTTGTGAAGGTCTGAAAAAGAACAGTTTTGTACCTACCATAAATGTAGATGTCCGATAGGTATGCATCTGCAGTCATCACATATGGGTTTGTCCTGCCTCAGGCAGCCCTTCGGTCGGCCGGATTCCAAAGTCTGGGTCCGGCGCCGGCTGATGTCGCACATTCCCCGACTTCAGAGCGCCTGGGGTATAAAAGCATCAGCCGACGCCATCTTCCTCAGTTTTTCTTGCCCCAGATGCCAGGTGCCCTCTAAGGAAGGCTAAATTTGGAGAGATGCATTTTAAATAATCCAAACATGCATAGTAATATAAAAACAAATACACCATAATAGATCCCCCCCAGCTAGCTATAAGAGGGGTAAGTACCCAAGAAGTACCACAGAGGGGAAGGAGGGAGGGTAAACCTGACTGCAGATGCATACCTATCGGACATCTACATTTATGGTAGGTACAAAACTGTACCATGTCCTTCAAGGATGCATCTGCAGCCATCACATATGGGTAGAGTACCATAGCCAATCTGGGGGTGGAGGAACTAAGTAAAGGATGGTGTAGCTAAAATACCCTGCAGGACTGCCGTAGTAAAGCCTGCTCTGGATCTGGAATATAAAGGTAAATTGTAATGCTTGGCAAATGTATGCATGGAGCACCATGTGGCAGCTTCTAAAATGTCCTTGGTAGCCACCCCACTTAAGGAGGCTGTGGAGGTGGCTGTGGCTCTCGTGGAATGAGGTCTAATGTTCGCTGGCACAGTTTTTCCATGAAAGGAGTAACAAAAATGAATGCAATTCCCTATCCATTTTGATATTGTCTGTTTGGAAATTGCTTTTCCTTGTGTGCCAGCAGCATATGCTACCAACAGCTGGTCAGTTTTTCTGTAACTTTTAGTTCTGTCCAAGTAGTAGCGCAACTGTCTGTGTATGTCCAGGGTGTGCAGAAGTTTCTCCCCTTTGTTTTGTGGATTTGGAAAGAAGGTAGGCAAGTGAATAGCTTGGTTTAATGAAACCCTGGATACCACCTTTGGCATAAATGTAGGATTGGTTCTCAATGAAACTCTGTCCTGATGAAAAATAAGGAATGGCTGTACTGCCATCAGGGCCTGTAACTCAGATACTCTTCTTGCTGAGGTTATGGCCAGAAGGAAGGCAGTCTTCCATGACAGGTACTGTAGATCTGCAGATGCTGCTGGTTCAAAGGGAGGCAGTGTTAGTTTTTCCAACACGAAGTTAAGGTCCCAAGCAGGTAGAGGTGGTTTCCTTGGAGGTTTGATGTTTTTGATTCCTCTTAGAAACTGTCTTAGGAGAGGATGACAGAAGACAGGTGGATCAGTACTGTACTCTGCTGAAATTGCTGAAGCATGAATTTTAATGGAAGAATAAGACAGACCATTGTGGAACATTTCTGCCAAATATTCCAGGATATGTGCTATGCTCATCACAGTCGCATCTAGGCCCTTTGTGGTGTTCCAAATGAGAAATCTTTTCCATTTTGCTGAATATGCCTTTCTTGTGGAAGGCCGGCGAGCTTCCATAATATCCTTCACTCTCGGGGATAGCTTATCCTGAGGAGGAGTCAAGGTATTTTCCAGGCTGTTAGCTGCAATGTTTTCAGGTTGGAATGCAGAGTTTTGTAATTGTGCTGTGTCAGTAGTAGTGGCCATAGAGGAAGAGGCCATGGTTTCGTATGTGACATGCTCTTTAGCAGTGGGTACCAGTGCTGTCTTGGCCAGTCCGGAGCTATCAGAATCACTTTTGGCTGCTCTGTCCTGATTTTCAGTAACACCTTGGTCATTAATGGAAGAGGTGGAAATGCATACACTGTTAAAGTTCTCCAGCTGAAAGAGAGGGCGTCCACTTTCCACGCTTGTAGGTGGTATGTCCTTGAGCAGAATTTCTTCAGTTGATGATTGTGGGGGGAGGCAAATAGATCTATGTCCGGCCTCCTCCATGATTGTGTTATCTGTAGAAAGATGTCTGGGTGCAGCATCCATTCGTGTGCATCCATGATATTTCTGCTTAAGCTGTCCGCCAGTATATGTCTTTTCCTGGCACAAACTGGGATTGCAGCTGTATACTGGGTTTCAAGGAAAGATGCCATAGACTCATTGCCAGTCTGCAAAGAGGGTAGGAATGGGTGTCTCCTTGCTTGTTTATGTACCACATAACTGTGGTGTTGTCTGTCCTTATTAGTAGGTGGCCTTGATGCAGAAAGAGCTTGAAGGCCTCGATTGCATGTATCACTGCTAGCATTTCTTTTTGATTTATGTGCATGCGTAGCTCCTTTTGTGACCACTGTCCTTGAATACATCTGCCTTCCATGTGTGCTCCACATCCTTGGTCTGAAGCGTCCGTTGTAATAGTTTGGGTGGCTTTTGGCTTTGTAAAGGGCAGCCCCCTGTTGGACTGGCTGGCCTGAGCCCACCACAGAAATTCCTTTTGGAGGCATGGAATGAGTGGGATCAAAGTTTCTAAGCTGTGACTGTGCTGAGTCCATAAACTCCTTAGGTACCACTGTAATTTTCTCATATGCAGCCTTGCTTGTGGGATCAAAAGAGTGCAGGATGCCATGTAACCCAGGGCCTGCAGGATTTTCCTTGCAGTCAGCTGAGTTTGTCTTGTCAGATTCTTGAAGTAATCCGGTAGTTGTCTTTGTTTTTCTTCTGTGAGAAAGGCCATTTGGGTGGTTGTGTCTAGATCCGCACCCAGAAAGGTTATTCTTTGGGATGGAACAAGTCTTGATTTGTGCATTTTGACTGTATATCCCAAGGCCTGCAGAAGGTCGATGGCATAATTTAAGTCCTTTACCAAAGTTTTTTGGCTGTCCGCTTGTATAAGGCAGTCATCCAGATATGGGTATATTTGAATCCCCTGAAGTCTGCAGTGTGCAATTACTGATGCCAGGCATTTCGTGAATACTCTGGGTGCAGTAGATAAGCCAAAGGGCAATGCTGAGAATTGATAATGCTCTGACCCTGCAAGAAATCTGAGGTGTCTTCTGCAACTTTGTCTGATAGGGACATGCAGGTATGCCTCCTTGAGGTCTAGAGTCACCAGCCAAGACCCCTCGCCCAGCATGGGAAGGAGTTGCTGTAGAGTCAGCATTTTGAATTTTGGCACAATGAGATAAGTATTCAGTGCGGACAAGTCGAGAATAGGTCTCCATTGATTTTCTTTTCTTGGAACAAGGAATAGTTTGGAATAAAATCCTTGGCCTTGTTCTGAAAGAGGAACTTTTTCTATAGCTTTCATTCGTAGTAAGTTGGAGATTTGTTTCAAAGCCTCTGCCCTTTGATTTGGTGGCAGGTCTGGCATGCCTTTTCTTTTTGGCAATGTGTGGAAATGGAATCTGTATCCGTTGTCTATTATTTGCAGTGTCCATTTGTCCCTTGTAATACTGTGCCAATTTTTCGAGAATAAAGAAAGCTTTCTGCCTAAAGGTGCTTCTAATTGAGCCCTGGTTGGCGGAGTCAAAAGCAAAGTCATTGAGTCTGTCCTTGTGTAGCAGTTGTAGGTCCTGCACTACCTCTCTGGTTTGGAGGCTGCCATTGACGGCCTCTGTAGGAGCCCCTAGCTTGCCCTCTACCTCTGGCACGCCTGTTCCTGCCTCTCTGAAATCTTTGTGTGTCCGGAAAGGACCAATTCTTGGTAGGCCAGTTTCTGCTGAATCTTGATGGTTGGACTTGAAGAAAATCCTTAACTGTTTGTACAGATTTCGCCTTTTCTTCAAATTTCTTTAAGACCTCTTGAGCAGTGGAACCAAATAATTTTTGCTTTTCCAGTGGAGCATCCAGAAGCTTAGCTTTAACATGGTCTGGCAGAGATTGTTCCTTCAGCCAAGCATGCCTACGTATGACTGCCCCTGTCATTGCTGACCTACATGAAGCTTCCAATGCATCATAACCACACTGCAAGAAATGGTTGCTGAATTACAGGAGCTGGCCGACCGGCACTTGCGAACTGCTTCTGCTTCGGGCACCACGCGGCAAGAAAGACTGAGGAAGATGGCGTCGGCTGATGCTTTTATACCCCAGGTGCTCTGACGTTGGGGAATGTGCGACATCAGCCGGCGCTGGACCCAGACTTTGGAATCCGGCCGACCGAAGGGCTGCCCGAGGCAGGACAACCCATATGTGATGACTGCAGATGCATCCTTGAAGGACATCACCCTCAGAAGCAGATGCCTGCTCAGCGGCTCCGAACCCATCTGAAGGGTTAATCTCCATAGGCCCAACACCTTGAGTATCCAGAGGCCTAGGCAACTCCATGTGGGAGTCGGTCGCGGGTGTCAGGGGCTGCGAAAGTGCCTCACTGAGAACCGGCGACTGGCCTAGAAGAGGCTTTGTCGTCAGTTTTGGGCCTAGGGTGCCTGTCCTTATCCTTATCCTTGCGTTTTTTGTGAATTCCAGTCGTTGGTTGTTCCGACGGCAAGATATAATTAAATCTTCAGCCAAAGTAATGGCGAGCAAAATCAAACCGACGTTTAATAGTGCGTTTGTTAAATCTAGCACAAAACCGGCAACTAGTGACGTCGTAATCTGGGCTTAGGCATGGAATACAATAAGAATGAAAATCCTTATGAGGTATTTGCTTCCCACAAGAAATACAATTATTAACTTTTACTGACATCTGTCTGAGGCAAGAAAACGTTTCCCCAACGGGGTACTTAGCTTTATTGAAGACTTTGGTTCTGAAAATAGAAATTGATATCTCAGGAGTCGGCCGACCAGCACTTGCGAACAGCTTTTGCTTCGGGCACCGTGCGGCAAGAAAGACTAGAGAAAATGGGGTTGGCTGCTGTTATATACCAAGGAGGCGACAGCAACAGACGCCGGACCAAGACTTTGGAACTCTGGCAGACTGCGGTACCACCTGACAGCAGGATAATCAGAGTGTAATGACTGCAGCAGTGAAACACGATCATCGTCAATCTCCCTTGAAGGAACCAACTTTGACTTATTTTCATTGAGTGTGTAAACCCAAAGAGGTGAGAATGTTCTTCACAAAGTCCAAATCCTTTTCTAGTTGTTCTGGGGAGTTTGCTTGAATGAGACAGATGTCCAGGTAAGGATACATTTGAATGATTCTCTGCCTGCAAAAAGCAATGGCTGGAGCCAGGCACTTCGTAAAAACCTCTGGGAGCAGTAGATAAGCCAAAGGGCAGTGCAGAGAATTGAAAGTGTTGCACCCCAGCCCTGAAACGAAGGAACTGCCTGCAACATTCCCTTATTGGGATGTGGAGATAAGCCTCCTTGAGATCCAAAGTTACCAGCCATGAATCCTTCTCCAGCATGGGTAGTAACTGTTCAACAGTGAGCATCTTTAATTTGGGAATCACTAGGAAAGTGTTTAGAATCGACAGATCCAGAACAAGGCGCCAGGTGCCCCCTTTTTTTGGGTACCAGGAAAAGTCTTGAATAAAATCCTAGACCTGCCTGATTTGCAGGAACTTCCTCTATAGCCCCCATAGTCAGTAGAGAAGACATTTGATTTTCTACCTCTGCCCCGAGAGTTCTGGCTATGTGTGGGTTACCCCTTGTAGAACAGGGAAGGTGTAAAAATAAAACTTGTAACCTTGGTTTACTATACTGAGCATCCATTTGAAGTCTGTGATGGTAGACCATACCTCTGCTAACTTGACTAACCTTCCCCCCACAGGAAATCCAGGGCCTGCAGAGGTAGGCACAAGAAGGCCGGAGTCACTGAGAATGCTTGCTTTGGGAAGCTGGCTTAGAACTCCCCGATTTAGCAGAAGAATGCCACTGTTTAGCCTTTTGAGGGGCAGAAGCCTGCCCTCTGGAAGATCTGAAACCCCTAGGCCTAGAGCGACCCTGCTTGCCAGGATCAGGAAAGACCAATTTTTGGAAGGAAAATGACTACTGAACCGAGGAGACAGAACCTGAAGGAAATCTTTTACAGCTTGCACAGATTACGCCTTATTCTCCAACTTCTTCAGTACCTCCTCAGCCTTATTACCATTACCAAAAAGATTCTCTCTGTGCAAAGGAACATCCAGCAATTTAGATTTAACAGGATCAGAAAGAGGCTGCTCCCAGAGTCAAGCATGCCTTCTAATAACAGAACCAGTGCCTGCTGCTCTGCAGGAAGCCTCCAAAGTGTCAAAAGAGGTGTCAGAAGCTGGTGCCTGCATAGCAGTTCCGGACCCATCTGAGGTGGTGACAGGCGGAGGGTCTGAGGACTCCGTATAGGTCTTGGCATAGGCCTGCGGCTGAAAATCTGCGGACTGCAGGGGCTGCGAAAGCGCCTCACTGACTACCGCTGTGCTGATGACCAATTTCACCGGTATGTCGTCAGCAGATTTAACCCTAGGCTTGTCGTGGTCCTTGTCTTTGCGTTTCCTAGGTATATCCGAAGTCGGGAGACCAGAAGATGCCATACCAATGAACTTAGGCCAGACTCCGAAATGCTTATACAAAATCTTAGCTCTACAGCATATGGTACGCGGGTTAAAGGAAGCACTGAGATCGCAGTTAGGGACGTCATGCTCAAGGCCCAAACAAGTTATACGATAGGAATGAAAATCACAGTGCGGAATCTGTTTTCCACAGGTAAGACAGTTATTAACTTTATCTGACATTCATTAAAGCAAGAACAGAGGATCCCCAACGGGGTACTAATCTGAAGGCATCTTCAACTTGGTAGTCAGAAAGCAAAAAGAAGGTAAACGCCTGACCGGCACTAGTGTGAACTGCATCTGCTTCGGGCTTCGCGGCAAGAAAGACTGAGGAAATGGCATCGGCTGCCTCCCTTTATACCTGATGTTCTGACATCAGTTTTACAACCGGCGGCAGCTGACGTCATTACACCGAGGACTCTGGTATTCGGGCTGACTGAGGGCTACCGGCAGCTGGATAACCCATATATTAGGACTGCAACAGTGAAACACGAAGAACATCATGTCCATTAAGGGGCTTCCCAACATTTTAAAGATAATCTGGCAAACCTGAGGGTGCAGCTTCCATCCATACTTGTTCCTATGTTAACTGCTCAGTCTGTATGCTAGCACACTTTGACCCAAAGAAGTAACACCCTACATATCCCCTAAACCACCAGTGAAAGAATACACAGCTGGTATGAGAGGATGACCCCCCCCCCCCATTTGCTGGTGTACTATACCACTTGTAGAGTCATCTATTAACACTTTCAAATAGCTTTTTGGAATTCATTCTGCTTATTCTGAAAAAAAAAAATTCCTTCATGTTTATGTATATGCTTCGTATGGTTCTGTCCAAGAAGTACTTTCTTTGAAGTAAGCAAATTGAGTTTTCCATGTCAGATCCAATGCATTTACTGCAAAGGGCCTGGTTTAGTGTGGAGTGTGGTGATAACAGGCACTCCTTGTTAGTGTTCACCTTGTTACTCACCAAAGGCTTCCTTTGTAATACTGGTGAGTGGTATCTACTACATAAGAGAAGACTGTTAAATTGTAACCAGGCACCACCCCTCTAATATCAATTAATCGTCCTCATATACTACCAAGCTGGGGGGAATCACTAAAATGGTGGCACGTGGCCTAGGGCTCTAGCATCTGCTCGAGTTATAGTTTCATAGCTAAGTGCTAGGGAAGTACTCTGCAGGCTACTACAAGCCAGCCAGAATTCCTTTTTTAAACATCTTTATTAAATATGCTTTAGACATGACCTAGGCAAACACACATTAATACAGAAAACAAACCATAGTAATTTTTCATCCAATATACATATGCTTTGTTTTTAACAACTCTTACTCACTCCAGTATTACATAAGTTGCTTAACTTCCGCCTTCCCTTACACATCACTCCTCCTGAACATTATTCTGCACATATTAATCAAACAATTTCTATTTATTTCTGTGTAATTTATTACTCCCCTTTTCTAAAGATTCCAACTCCAGTTCTCTTATCTCCTTTACAATATTTGATACTTGAATTATAGACAGCTTGCATTTAAATTTCAATTTCGTAGTGTCAGTGGAGCAATAGTAACACGCATGCCTTTCATGCAGAAAGCTGTGGGTTCTATTCCCACACCTGGTAGATGGATTGTTGACACTGCAGTGCAGCACAAGGGGGGTGGTTGCACTCCTGTGTGTGTGCTGTCTTTCACATGCGACATTAAACCAAGGCTCCACCTGCCTGAGTTGGTGGAAGCTCAGGCTGATGTAAAAGATCCCATGGCACCTATCAAAACCAGCAGAGGAAGTTCCCTGATGCTCTGGCCAAATTGTTCCTATTAGTATAAATATCATCTCGGGTCTCCCTTGAAAAGAGGCTATTAGCCTAGTTGGACTAACCTGATCAACAAAGGATAAACAAATTAATGAATAAAATAAATAAATGCACTTTTAAGTACTTGCTTTTTTGACAACCAACAGCATTAAACTTAGTAAAGCCTTACTATATGTAAGCAATTCAGATCCTATATCATAGCTCAAAAGAATCATTTTCTTACACCAATTTGCTACTGCAACATTTCATAGTAGTTAGCATGGAATTTTTTAAATCTGCCAACATGTTATACTCCCAAAGAACATGTTCTCAATTACCTCTATCTTTCCCACTGCATCTCCAGCATTTACCTCCCTGAGGAAAAAAAATCTCTGAAGTCTAATTTCTGTATAAAAATACCTATGCAAACCCTTTCAAGCAAAGATCCTAACCTTCAGGAAATCGTTGTATACTTAGACGCTATGCAGAAACTTTGCCATTGCTCCTTAGTAAGTTGCATTTCCATTCTTCCTTCCCAATCTTTTCTAATATCTGACCGATTCTTATATATTCCCTCTAGATAATCCTAGTTCTTTTAATGTTGTCAAATGTTTGCCTCCTCTCCACAAAATCACTGATGAATATCTACCCTAACCATTATCCTTACTCAAAATATCCCTGCATCCTCAAGGAGGGAAGGCAGCACAGACTGGAGAAGAATTTTAGGCTGCTCATCCAATGATCTTCAGTTACCACGAAGTTGGCAGAGGGTGCTATTCTGCTTGGCATGTAGTGAAAGTTTGTTCCAAAGTTGAAGGATATGTTGAAGTTTAATCTATTCATGCCAAAATGTCTCATTTACCTGGTGAAGAAGTTTTAGCTTATCTAACCTGGTAGAGGAGGTATCATTTGTTCTGTGAAGAAACAGGAGATCAAAGATGGTTGGATGTTTCATGGCTCAAAAGGCTAGAAATAGATCTCCATGGAGGAGTCTATAAAGAACTGATTACAGAAAGAGAGCTGATAGTCTGTCCAGATAGCCAAGATTTTAATGCCACTAATCTTTTTAGTTATGAATCTCTGAGATCTCATGAGTTAAAGCGATATTTTTACAAAAATACATGCTAAAAGGTGACTGACATTCAATAACAGATCTGATGAGATATCAGTAAGGGAAATTAAGATTTTTTTTGGATCTAGTGAAGATGCCTTTGGAAACTAGATGAGCCAGATAGAAGGCTTGATGAACTACTGCATAGACATGATGGTCACACGATAAGAAATGACCATTACCAACAGTACCAAGATCCCTTATGGCAGGATTTACCTATGAGTGAAGAAATCATGCTCAATGCATCACTGGTTCCCGAAAATAAACACTGAAGTTGGTGATTTAAAAACAAGTTTAAAAAATTATTTTCGCACGGAGGCAAGTCCCCCTTGCTTCTACCACACACTCCTAAATTATATATAAAAACTCCATAGTCACCCCACAGTAGAGGAAAACTGAAAAATCCCCAAAAATACACTGTTTCAAGCACAATGCAACATACTGCTGGGAAAGTAACTGCAACATTAAATTTTTGATCCAAAACCACTTGTGCATTTATGCTTCAACCATCTGAAAACTATGCCTTATGACAGTGTCTGACTGGTGGGGTGCATCACCTATATGGTATGTGTAAATGTTCTGTTCACCAAAATTAACTATGCTACATGCTTTCACATTAAATTTGGGAAAAATATATATGCACCAATTATTAACATGGCTTATTAACATGGCTCAACACAAGTTGGAGCAAACATGAGTCAGTAGAAGATCGAACACTACCACCCAGTTTACAGTCATCTGCAAACTTGCATAATTCTAGGCCAGAAGTGCTGGCCTGTAGGTCGGAGAAACAGATGCCAAATAGGAGTAGAACCAACACTGAGCCTAGTGGCAAGCCACACAGTCTCACAGTTGGTGCAGACAAGGACTGCCACATAAATACAATTACTTAATTGATAGAATTCAGAGGCACAGGCAGCAGCTATAGCAATGGAATCCAATGCAAGAGGATTACAGTGCAATTTATTTAGGTCAAGTAACAGGAACTTGCTTTTGAGAAGTCCTTAAACAAAGAAGAATTTACTGGGAAAGTGCTGCCAATCTTCAAGGAAAAGGTCACTAATTTATGTTCTGATTTCATAACCAGGATGAAACTTATGGAGCTGTGCAAGAAGTAGCCATAGTTGTGAGGACTAGATCAAAGGTACTGCGGCTTCCATTTGGATGGTTTATTATTTATAAAAGATGTTAGTAATCATAACATCAAGGAAGTGTTGGACACGCCGGCCACTAGCAATGTAATTGAAATCCCGCAGTAGAAATGTGTTGTGTTTAATAGGGATTTCAGCTAATGTGTTGAGAGATGTGCTCAAAACAGGACATAGTAAGTGTTCTATATCTAGACATGATGTGGCAATTAGTCTTACTTATGGTGATTTTGAACATCTACTTGATGCCATGGAGCTAACGGAAACAAGCCTTGTACCACAGGAAAGAACAGTTCTGTAAAATCTTTAACTGTAGAAGCCCTTCTCTTCAATGTTGCAGTATTTTTTTTACTAAAGGGATTCCCTGTCTAGGGTAGCCCAACATGTAGCCAGTACACTAAAGCTTTAAGTTTTCAAGGACATCATACGTCACACACTTGTTCCTCAACCACAACCTAGGGAATAAATTTGACGTACATACATCAGAAACGAGTAGCCACAAGAACAACAGTCCAAGAAGAAAAGGAGGAACGTGTATCCAAAAGGGAGAAAGTAGTAGCAGAGAAAAGGGGGAGTGAAAAGAAAGAAATCTACTGTTATGTTAAAACTTTATACAACTGTACTATATGTCCTTCCATATCAGTGTTGCAGTATTCTTTACTAAAGTGAGAGTACAAAAGCTCAAGAGGAAACTTGGGAGGAGGAAGGCCCAGAAGAGCCCTCAAGAAAACCATACAGGATAGCTCTGGCAAAGCCAGCTCTTGCACTGGAAACATATAATTTGTAATGCTTAGTAAATGTATGGGCAGAGGTCTAAGTAAAAGCCCCAAGGATGGAACTGGTACCCAAGCCTTTGAAAAAAGCACCAGAAGAAGCCACATCCCTGGTAGAATGAGCCTTTGCAGAAACAGAAAGGCTTTTTCAACGAAAGGGCTAACAAAACGAAATGGCCTTAGTGATTCACAAAGTAATGTTTTGTTTAGAAACGGCCAAACTTAAGAGATTTAGGATGAAAAGAAAGAAAAAAATTGTTCAGACTTGCAAATGGTCTCAGTCTTATCCAAATAATATCTGAGCTGTCCATGCAAATCCAAGGTATGAAAAACCTTCTCACTGACAGACTGCAGAAGGTTAAAAAGCGTGCAAATTAATAGACTGATTAAGAGACAATTCATTAAACACCTTCAACATAAAAGAAGGATTAGTATGAAGAGACATCCTGTCTGTATGAAAAACTAAACAAGGAGGAATAGCCATAAGGGCGTGAAGCTCGGACACCCTCCTAGTTGAAGGAAGGGTCAACGGAAGAACAGTCTCATGTACAATGTTGCAAGGAAGCTGAAGCTGCAGGCTCAAAAGGAACCAGAGTCAATTTTTCAAGCACAAAATTAAGTTTCTAAGAAGGAGGAATAGGCTTCCTTGGAGGCCTAACATAAAGGACACCTTTAAGAAAATGTTTGACCTAAAACCTAGAGGCCAAAGAAGGAATCAAAGGCAGACTAGCAGAAACAGCTGAAAGATGAGCTTTAACTGAAGAATAAGCTAACCCAGCATGGAGCAATTCAAACAAATTAGACAGAACCACAGAAGCCTCTACAGAAAATGGATTCTGGTTACAAGCAAGGCACCAGACCGAAAATCTCTTCCATCTGGATACAAAAGATTTCCTGGTAGCGGGTTTCCTGGCCTCCTGCAGGACCCACAGAACATCCTCGGAAAAGAGGTGCCTAAAAGGGATCAAACCCTATTACTCACAGCGTCAGGTGAAGAGTGGACATGTGAGGATGGATGAGGGATCCCTTGTCTAGTGTGAGTAGGTCCACTCTGAGGTAACTTGTTGTGACTGCCCTTGGCTAGATACAGAAGAAAGGGGAATCAATGTTGTCTAGGTCAAAAGGGAGTCATGTTCTATCTTGAGCAGGACCCTCTGTATGAGAAGAAGGGTTGGGAAGGCATAGAGAAACATCCCTTCCAAGAAAATGACAGGGTGTCCACCTTCCATGCCAGAGGACTTGGGACTCTGCTGCAAAAGACAGGAAGCTGTCTGTTCAGAGGGGAGGTAAAAAGATCTACCTTACAAGTACCGCACAGGTGGACAATGTCCAAAAACATAAATCTGTGAAGCATCCACTCGGGAGTCTGTGTTATGGACCTGCTTGAAGAGTTTGCCACAATGTTTAGTTCTGAAGGAATATAAGCAGCCTGAAGAGTCACTTGATACTGGACCACCAGATTCCAAACCTGAAGGGCTAGTCTGCACAAAAGTTAGGGCCTTGTCCCCTCATGCTTGATGCACCACACCACTGAAGACACTGTTTATTATCTGCAAAGATTTTGAGGCACCCTGGAAGAAAGTGTATGGAAGGCCTGAAGATCAAGGAGGAGAGCTCTCATCTCATTGATGTTGATATGGTCCCCCCTCTGATGAATGGGCCAAAGACTCTGAAACTTCAGGAGGGCTGAATGAAGCTCTCCACTCCATATCTAAGGCATCCGAAAAAGGTTCCGGAGAAAGGACTGGGGCTGAAAAGGAAGCCCTGGGCTGACAAACAGCTTATGAATCCATCACTGAAGCTCTAGTTTGAGATGTGGAAGAAAAGGAACTAGAAAGTCTAAAGGGTGACAATGTTGAAGCCAGATTGACCTTAGGAACCACTGTAGCTTCCTCATATGGAGTCTGGCTACAGGAAGCATAGGAATGGTGGAAGCCACGAAAACCCAAAGTCCTTAGGAACTCCCTGGCTGTAACAGAGAACTGAGAAAGAGTTGATTGAAAAAAGCAATTAGACCCAGAGCCTCGGCTGGTGGCAAGGAAACCAGATTATGAATGGTATGGAGCCTGCACCTGAGAAAAACATGATCCAGAGAATGAATCGGGAAGGATTTCTGGAAATTTACTGTAAAACCTACGCTTGGCAAGAGATAAATAGCATAGTGAAGGTGCTGAATCATGGTCTTGGGGAGGAAACCTGAATAAGCAAGTCATCCAAGTAAGGAAAAATTTGAATCCCACTCAGTCTGCAAAAGGCAATCACAGGACTAAGGCATTTGATAAAAACCCCTGTGGCAGTAGACATGCCAAAGGGCAAACCAGAGAACTGAAAATACAAGAAAGAGATACTGAGAAACTCAAATATTTCCTGAAAAGAGGATGAATAGGGATGTGAAGATAGACATCCTTGAGATCCAGAAAGACCAGGAAAGCCTAAGGAAGAAGAAAAGGAAACAGAGTCTGAAAGGACAGCATTTGAAAAGAAGGGATCTTTGGGAAGGTGTTGAGTTGATAAACACCTAGCAAACAAGATCTGGGGAGTGGGCCTGCTGCATGATGGCATACCTCTTAGTCACGAGCCAACTGAATACTTCGAGCTAGAGTACGGCCGAGTCGGAGCAGAGGTTCAGCTCCTAACCCAGGGGGAAGAATGAAGGTGAGATTGGACTACATAACATGGAGGGTTCTGAATAGCAGGAGTCCGAGTAGCTAGAGCAGCTGGGGCCTGACTAGAAAAAGAAGTTATATATTACCATAACATTCCATCTGTGTTATCGATTTTCACCAATCCTTAACAGTGGGTTCGGCTCCAAACCTCAGAACTGAGACGGCCATTTACTTCGGCTCGTGCTCTCCAAACTCTCGAGCCAGGCTCTACCCATAATGCTTCTCACACAGATTACCTCAGATCAAGTTTGCCAAGAAGTGGCAATCACACGTAAAACATCAAAAATGCATGATAAATGATAACTTAAAGCTGGTAAAAGTAAAAGTAAAATAACGCTGTTTAATGGAAGGAAAACAATAAACAGCATTAATCAGTAAGCTCTTCTGTCAAAATACAGACTTCATCAGACTGAATAATGCTCATGACATACATTGTATTTAAATCCCTTAACAACCAATCACATAATTAGGATAAATCATATGAGAGATTTATCATCACTGTTTGAGTCCCTTTTTCTTTAAATAAGCAATAAAATCCTCTCTATTATTAAGGCCGGGTTGGAAACAGGCATTCCAGTCTCACCTGCCACAAATACTCTCTCCAACCCAGCTCTTCTTCAGCATCAAAATATTTGTCATAAATTCACAACCCCCTCTAACACTAAAAATTTGAATCACACCAAGCATGAACTTGCTTTGTAATGTCTAGCTAAAGCATTTTTAACATCACCTGATTCCACTGCATAGTTGTCTTCATAAATATGTTTATAAAGCTCCCTTGCAGGTGCGACCTACATAAAAAGTGGGACATGACTAACACATAACTAAATATACCACACATCTGCTTTAACAAGTGAAATTCCAATTAATTTTCTCTCTAAAACCATTCAACGTATTAAATTCGGTAAATAACTGCAATTGGTTTACTGAGCTTGGCCGGAAAAATATTTTTTAAAACATTTCCCCATTATGAGCAGATAATGGATGGTCTCCCACCTTCTTCCTGCTTTCAGGGCAACTTTCTATTATTTTCCAATCCCTTTTTATAATATTCTTAATTGCTGAAGCATCTACACTATTGCTAATTTCCATAGAGGTTTTAAAATTCTGGTCTCTATTCTTCTTACTACTACCAGAGATTGCCTTTTGCTGTCTTAACTCATTGACAGCAGAAAAAAAAAACAAAGAACCATAGGGATTTTTACTATCAAGAGCAGCATGCATCAATTTGGCTTTAATATCATCTGGTAAAGGTTTGAGATGAAGCAAAGAATAACGCTTCAACACAGAACCAAAGGCAGCAGCCCTAGAAGGAGCATCAACTACACCACAACTACTTTTAATACAATGCTGAGCCACTTGAAGGAAACAGCCCAACAGAGACCAGGCCAAAACCTTCCCCTCAGAATCAGGAAGATCAGAAATAACTTGATAAGCCTAAGAAAGAAGAACTATAACATAACTATTAGACTGACATGACCAGGTAAATAGCCCAAAAGGCCTTGGGAACCAGCAGTATACACCTTTTTGCCCAGCCATTCCATGACCTTACTTGTCCTTGTCAGAACAAAGTAATTTAGTAGAAGACAATAGTTTGGAAGGTCTGTCAGAAAAGATGGACACAACAGAGGGTTCAGCAGAAGGGCATTTGTAAAGAAATTCACAATAATCAGGCACCCTATAAACCTATCATGTTTTTAGCGGCAGGAGGGTGGGAATCAGCAGCCTGAGAAGCTGCTGAAAAAGTGTTGAACAGGTCAGCTAGAACCGGAGGAACAGCAGACGGCTTAGGGGACTCCATTGAGAGGAGTTCATAATATCTCTTCTGGGTGTCAGAAACCTGAATACAGTCCCATTTAAAAATTCATTCATACAATAGATATTGTCCTTAAAGAAAGTTACTCAAAGGGAAAATCTGGAATAATGGAGTTTTCCTTCTAAGAACCATAGTACAATGGAGAAGGAATCTGAGAGGAATAAGCCAAGGACTCTTCCCCAGAATCCAATTCCTCATTAGAAGAGTCACTCCCCTTGGCTTCTTAAGAGGAGTAAATGACTGGGGGGGGGGGGCTGGAGAGCTTTAAGGTCATGACTGCATTAAACAATCCTGCCATTCACACTGAGGATCCTTAGGAGCAGGGGAAATGTGCTTTGTTTTCTGCTATTTTTCAAAGGTACATCAGCCCTAAAAACCTTAGGAGATTAGGACCCTTGCCAATACTCATAGTGGGAATCTCCTCCCAAACATGAATCTGAGGAACATACCACAGTCCCTTAGATAAGATCAGCTTAGATTCCTAAATATCTGCAATAGATGTCTGTAGAGCCTCCAAGGACGTGCGAGAAGCCAGTTCCATGCTTGCCTCCGAAATGGTTGCAGCAGAGGAATCTGATGGAACAACCAGACAATCTTCTGGGCTTTCACCAGCCTCAAGACAGACATCTAGGGGAGGTGGCACAGCAGCTGAATCAGACCTGAATTTATTACTCTTCTTTTTGGCAGACAGCTGACCCTTGGGATGGGACAATTCCACCATCACAACCTGTGCCAACATTTTAGAACGTTGATATTCTAGGTAGACAGATGAGGAGGAGAAAGGACTATGCAGGGTCTTAGAGACAGGAGAAGCACCCAAGCAAAACACGCACTGGTTGTGAAGTTCTTATGGGGAATCTGTCTCCTACATTGACATTTTCTCTTTCTGGATAGCATGTAAGCTCACAACAAAAAGAAAAAACAAGATAAAAGAAAACCCTAAAGAGGCACTTATCTGAAAATGGCTTGGTAACCAGCACAAATGAAGCATTTAGACAAATGACTGAAGATGGCATTTGAACTGGCAGCAAAGTTGTTCTGAGGTATGTACATCTGTACGTCACCTTTACTCCCTATGCCATGAGTGGCGAGCATACCTGTGACACACAACATCCTTGAAAACCTAAGGTTTTGGTATATTGGCCAAATATTGGACTACCCTAGGTAGGGGTTCCCTTTAGTAAAGAATACTGCAAAAGTGATATGGAAGGACATCTACAGCACACAGCCTTAACCCCTGTGTCAAATGCCGGATACCTATGGATGCAGTAATGCAGTAACTGTAATAGCTCCACATAACCTAAAGGAGTAGCTTCAACTGCAGTCACTGTAAAGAAAACAGTTTCAGTCCAGTATCAGTACAGCATTCAGCCAAATATCACATAGGTAAACTCTGTACTCTGTAGTGCAGTACTGTTGATCAGTAACTTTAAATGCTGTAATAGTACAGTAACAAGCAGAAATGCAATACTGCTAATGATCAAGAACAAGCAATCAGTTTTATGAAGGCTCAAAGGCAAGACTTAACCAGGGAGAGCACTGAACTAAGCATGCTTCCTGGTATTTAAACTCAGACTCTGCGCAACAAAAGCCAGCCAGTCAAAATGCAGCTACAATGCACCCACAGAAACAGACCAATCAAATATTAAGAACACCAAAGCCTCAGTGGTAATCAAGCAAAAGCTTGCAGGCCCTGGGCCTGTAACAGGTTGAGGACTAAGGACTTCAAGAGCAAAGCTTTCCTTTTAAAAGCAAGACGCGAGCTCTTTCAATGTCCAGCAGGGTCCCCATAACATCTTCCTCAACTGTGACTCCATGCTGGATGTGGGAACATTGAGAATGAATTCCGGATCGGTAAGGGTAAATAGCGCAATCACCTTCCGCATCTCTAACTTCAAGAGTGGGAAGAAGTCATCCAGGTATGGGTGAAAACTGGTGACAGACTTTTGTTGAATCTGGAAGTAGTAGAGAGGTGCACTGGAAATGATGTGGACGGAATGTACTACACAGTCTCGTGTCCTTCAGGTCCATAGCAAGCAGCAGAGTGCCTGTGTACAGCAAGATAAGTAGGCTAACAATGAAAACACTTTGAATGGTTTCACATCCTGAAATTTGTGAGTCAAGACAGGTTTAGTATCAGTCCCCAGTGGATGTTACACACAGTGTGGAACCTCTTTCTCCTCTTGGGCCATCCAAATTTTTCCACTGCTCCACCTTCTAATAGTGGTTTCACAAATTCTTGTGCTAAGCCTGTGTGGTCTGAGGAATCTCCATAAAATGGGGTATGAAAAAATGTCCATCCTGTACCCCTGACATACAATAGTCCATTACTCATCAGTTGGACCTCAATCTGAACCGGGTATCTTTGCCTGCTAACCAAATTAAAACAAACTGCACCAAACTTGCACAATCCAAACATTTATTAGATAAAATGCAAACAAACGAAAAACGTATGCACTTTCACGACTACTGCTGTTGTTTCATCAGACAAAGTAAATATCTATGCATTTAGTTTATATATCATCTGTTAACAGTTAGCTGATGCTCGCAATGCAACTCAGATGTAATTCATGAAAACATTAAATCTAAAACCTATAAAATCTGTCATAATAAAAATACTATTTCCTATAGAAGTAGTAATTACTAACTATACATAAAAATGTATCTACTTAAATATCTAAAACAATGACTAGAGTTATCTATTTAAAAATAAAAATACACAGATATATACTGTCACGCTCTCTCAATGCTTGAGACGGCAGGACTTCAGAAAGGCTTTTAAAGATGTTGAGCCATTTTAGCCAGGATGTCTGTCTTACAGCATTCAATAAGAGAATCCATTTCTGTTCATTGCTTTCAGTGTAATTCTCTGTCGCCCTCCCGTATACTTGGATATATAACTTGGATAACAAAAAACTTAAAAGTGTGCGTGCAGTCTGTTATCTCTGCCTGCTACCCAGCTGAGAAGAAAGAGAGGTATAGGGGAGGGAGAAGGAACTGTCAGGCACTATCGGAAGATTTCTTGGGCAATAGGGGAATTTGTCTCTCTTACCCTTACCTCATCGTTTCTTATGGCCAGTACCATCAGCTAAATTTGCTTCTCTTTATACATACTTTTGTCTGCATTGGTTGCCCTTTGTTTTCTATAGAAGAGTCACATTATTTAGTTAATGCCTATTGTATTTAGGAATCAGTTGGTGAAAAGAAAAGTTATGTACTTACCATAGTGTTCCATCTGTATCGTCCATTTTCATTATTCTTCAACTGATAGGTTTGGATCAGACTTGGCTGCTTCTACCAGATCATCTGATCCAAAAACTCTCAAAATTCTCCCTTTACCCATAATGCCTCACCAACCTAATATGCCTCAGATTGTGCTCCTAAATAAAAACGGAGTTGGAGCTCAAACAAGGAAAGTACAGTTCTGTACACTTACCATAAATGTATATGTTCGAGTGTATTCACTGTTGCAGTCATCACATTTGGGATATCTGCTTGCAGCAGCCCTCAGTCGGTCTGATTAACAAAGTCTTGGGTCCTGCGTTTGTTGCTGTTTCCTCTTCCGTGACGTCAGGTCATCAGGGATATAAAACATGCAGCGGATGCCATTACATCAGTTTTTCTTGCCCCAGATGACAGGAGCCCCCCTAATGGGAAGCAATTAAATATATAAATATACAAGGATATACCTCCAACAAAAAAGCAAATACACCAAAAAGCTTTTAAGCATAGAAAGGAAAGTAGAGGTATAGCCAAAAGAAGTCGGGGGACTGGAAGGAGGGTAACCAGGACTGCAACAGTGAATACACTGGAACATATATATTTATGTTAAGTGTACACAACTGTACTATGTCCTTCGTGTTTCACTGTTGCAGTCATCACATTTGGGTAGATTCCCAAAGCTAAGGTTGGGAGGAGGAAATTAGCATTAGGACCAGCTAGAAGGCCCTGCAAGACAGCAGTGGCAAAGCCAGCTCTGGATTTAGAGAAAACTGGCAAATGATAATGCTTGGTGAAAGTATGTACAGAACTCCAGGTACCAGCTTCTAGGATGTCCCTGGTAGAGACGCCTCTGAGAAAGGCTGTAGAGACAGATGCAGCCCTGGTTGAGGGGGTCTGATCCCCTGTGGGATAGGTTTTCCATGGTGCTTACAGCAGAAATTAATGCAATGGCCTAGCCATTTAGAAATGGTTTGCTTTGAAATAGCCTTCCCCTCTGCCCATGCAGCAAATGCCACCAGTAGTTGTTCAGATTTCCTTTGAGGTTTAGTCCTGTTCAAGTAGAATCTAAGTTGTGCACATCTAAGGAGTGCAGTATTCGTTCCCCCCTTGTTCTGTGGATTAGGAAAGAAGGTTGGCAAATGAATGGACTGATTAAGAGCCACACTGGATACCACCATGGGCATGAAGGATGGATTGGTTCTGAGGGACACCCTGTCCGCATGAAAGATGATGAAAGGCTCCACTGCCATAAGGGTGTGTAATTCAGATACCCTTTCCTGCTGAAGTGACTGCTAAAAGGAAAGCTGTTTTCCAAGAAAGAAATTTTAAATCTGCAGTAGGAGCTGGCTCGAAAGGAGAAAGTGTGAGTTTCTCCAAGACAAAGTTAAGGTCCCAGGCTGGGGTTGGAACTCTCCAGGGTGGTCTTAAACTTTTGGCCCCTCTGAGGAAATGCATGAGCAGTGGATGAGAGAAGAGGGGAAGTTCTGTGCTATAATGAGCTGAAATGGCTGAGGCGTGAATTTTGATGGAGGAAAAAGAAAAAGACAGGCCCTGTGAAGCATCTCAGTTAGGTATTGTAAAATCTGAGGTAAAATGGGCGCTGAGGTGCTCATCCCTTGAGATTGGTTCCAAGCACAGAATCTTTTCCATTTTTCAGCATAA
>NC_056725.1:4180584-4205584 GCF_019279795.1 Protopterus annectens
AATTTGGCCTGCAGCTGGATATTGAGATTCAGGCATAGGTTCCACAGATTCATTGCCATCCGGCATAGAGGGTAGGAATGTGTGCCTCCTTGTTTGTTTATGTACCACATGACCGTGGTGTTGTCTGTCCTTATCAACAGATGTCCTTGCTGGAGGAATGGTTTGAATGCCTCGATTGCATGCCTCACTGCCAGCATTTCCTTTTGGTTTATGTGCATGCTTAGCTGCCCTTGAGGCCATAGGCCTTGAATGCATTCGTCCTCCATGTGTGCTCCCCATCCTCGGTCTGAGGCGTCCGTGGTGATGGTCTGCCTTGTTTTTGGTTTGTTGAAAGGCAACCCTCTGTTGGACTGGCAGGCCTGAGCCCACCACAGGAATTCCTTTTGAAGGCATGGAATGATTGGTATCATGGTTTCTAGACTGTGACTGTGTTGAGACCGTACATTCCTTAGGTACCATTGCAATTTTCTCATATGCAGCCTGGCATGTGGAATCAAGATTATGCAGGATGCCATGTAACCCAGGGCCTGCAGGACTTTCCTTGCAGTAAGCTGAGTTTGTCTTGTCAAAATCATGAAATAATCTGGAAGTTGTTTTTGTTTTTCTTCTGTGAGAAAAGCCATCTGAGTGATTGTGTCCAGATCCGCACCCAAAAAGGTTATCCTTTGGGATAGCACTAGTCTTGACTTTTGGATGTTGACTGTGTATCCCAAGGCCTGTAGTAGGTGTATGACATAGGCAAAGTCCTTTAACAATTTTTCCTTGTTGTCCGCTTGTATTAGGCAGTCGTCCAGGTATGGATAAATCTGAATTCCCTGAAGTCTGCAATGTGCAATTACTGATGCCAGGCATTTCATGAATACTCTGGGCGCAGTACATAAGCCAAAGGGCAATGCTGAGAATTGATAATGCTCTGATCCTGCAAGAAATCTGAGGTGTCTTCTGCAATCTGGTCGGATAGGGACGTGCAGGTATGCCTCCTTGAGATCTAGAGTCACCAGCCAAGACTCCTTGCCCAGCATGGGATGAAGTTGCTGTAGGGTCAGCATTTTGAATTTTGGCACAATGAGATAAGTGTTGAGCGCGGACAGGTCGAGAATAGGCCTCCATTGGTTTTCTTTTCTTGGTACCAGGAATAATCTGGAGTAAAATCCTTGACCTTGTTCTATAGATGGTACCCTTTCTATAGCTTTCATCTGAAGTAAATTGCTGATTTGTCTTAAAGCCTCTGCCTTCTGGTTTGGTGGAAGGTTTGGCATTCTGCCTTTTGGCAAAGTGTGGAAGTAAAACCTGTATCCTTTGTCTATTGTTTGCAATGTCCATGTATCCTTTGTAATGCAATGCCAGTTTTTCGAGAATAAAGCCAGCTTTCCGCCCAAGGGAGCTTCCAGTTGATCCCTGGTAGGCGGAATCAGAGTCAAGTCATTGGGTCTGTCCTGTGGTAGTGGTTGTAGTTGTAGCTGTTGCACTACTCTGCTGGTTGGCAGGCTGCCACTGACGGCCCCTGTAGGCACCCTTTGATTGGCCTCTGCCTCTAGGGCGTCTGTTCCTGCCCCTCTGTGCTCTGGAGGTGTCTGGAAAGGACCAATTCTTTGTAGGCCAGTTTCTGCTGACCCTCGGAGGTTGGACCTGCAGGAATTCCTTTACTGTTTGCACAGATTTTGCTTTTTCTTCCACCTTCTTTAGTATCTCCTGTGCAGGGGAGCCAAATAAATTTTGTTTCTCCATTGGAGCATCGAGGAGTTTAGCCTTGACATGGTCTGACAAAGATTGCTCCTTCAGCCAGGCATGCCTACGAATTACTGCCCCAGTCATAGCTGATCTAAATGACGCCTCCAGTGCATCATAGCCACATTTTAAGAAATGATTACTGACCTGCTGAGAGTTGTGTACTAAATCCTGAAGGGATTTACGGTCTAAAGGTTCAAGAGAAGAAAGCTTCTTATTCAGCTGATCTAACAAAAATTCTTGGTACTGTATCATATGGAATTGACAGTTTAAAGCCCTGGCAGAAAGAGTAGCAGATGTATAAACCTTTTTTCCCCATCTCTCTAGTGCTCTAGACTCTCTTTCAGAGGGTAGGGGATTTTTGGCAGTAGCAGCTGCAACCCCTTTAGGGCCCTGAGAAATAGTTTCTGGGTCTGCAGCATGGGCTTTATACAGGTGGAAGTGAGAATCCAGGACCCTGTAATATCGGTCAGGTTTGGCAGGGGCCAGGGGAAGAGAATCAGGTACAGTAGTGACATCATTGTACACATCATCAATAACAGTTAGAACAGGTGGTATGGCTAAGGGCCTATGCTGGGGCAAATGCAAAAAGGTCCTTAATCTTTTTCTAGAATCAGAGAAATCCTGACCCTGCCATTGAAAGTGCTCCCTCATGGAGTGTAAAGTCTCCCCAAAGGAAAATTCTTCAGGTGGGGAGGCCGAAGGAATAGAGTCTTCTGCATCTGAATCCTCATAAGGCGAGTAGGCCCCTTCCTGATGGTC
Organism: Protopterus annectens; assembly: GCF_019279795.1. NCBI lineage: Eukaryota > Metazoa > Chordata > Ceratodontiformes > Protopteridae > Protopterus > Protopterus annectens. The sequence goes on from NC_056725.1 coordinate 4,183,075, forward strand.
TGACAAATCAGATCCATCCGTGGAATAATCTGAGGAGAGAGGTTCAGAGGGATCAGTCCTGGGCCTTTTGTCTGGAGGAGGCTGGTAGGCCCTGTCTGGGTGAGGTTGGGAACCCCTAATTAAGGATATATGGGCCTCAGCAAGACTAAGAATCTGAGAACTAGAGGAAGGCCTCTGTGAAGTAGATTTGGCAGGCAAAGCTTTTGTAAGTTTGGTAGCTTTAGCCCTGGAGAAGGCCTTAATAGACATAGAAGCTGGGGGCCTAGCTGCCCCACGTGCAGGGGTAGAAATGTCCAAAGGTATGGTGTCGGACAATTTTTGAGCACTAGCTTCGGTAGGGAGTTCTGAAGCCGACTCAGCCGGGGTCTCTCTGGCCTCGGTGGTTGGAGGTATGGTTTCGGTAGTAGTAATAACCGTGGACTCGGTTTCAGCCGAAACCGAGACACTTGCGGTAGGCCTAGCCGTGGTTTCAGCCGAAACCGCGGGCCGCGAGTGTCGGTCCTTTTCCTTGCGTTTTTTGACCATATGCGAAGTCGGAGTCTCCGACGGCATTTTATAAGCAAAAGCGGTTCCAAAAAATTCCTCTGCAAACTCCGACCGACGTCTAAGAGTCCGTCAGTTGAAGGAGGCACAGGCTAAACAAGCTGATACATCGTGGTCTGGGCCTAAGCAAGGAAGGCAGTAAGAATGGAAATCCTTATGAGGTATTTGTTTCCCACAAGTTAAACAATTATTTACTTTGTCTGACATCGGCTGAGGCAAGAAAGAGTCCCCAACGGGGTACTTAGCTTTTTTCGAAGTCTTCGGTCGCTGAAATCTCTGGATCTGACCGACCGGCACTTGCGAACAGCTTCTGCTTCGGGCACTGCGCGGCAAGAAAGACTGAGGAAAATGGCGTCGGCTGATGCCTTTATACCCCAGAAGCTATGACTTCGGGGAAAGTGCGACATCAGCCGAGGCCAGACCCAGACTTTGGAATCCGGCCGACCGAAGGGCTGCCTGAGGCAGGACAACCCACATGACTGCAGATGCATCCTTGAAGGACATCTGATAGTGCCTGTAGCCTGCTTTGAAGCATAGGTTTCTTCTGCAAGATTCCCTGATTGGGATGTGCAGGTATGCTTCGTTTAAATCTAGCGTTGCCAACCAGGCATCTTTGCCTAGCATAGGAAGCAACTGGTGAAGAGTCAGCATCATGAATTTTGGAATCTCCAAAAGGGTGTTTAGAGTAGACAGGTCCAGGATAGGACGCCATGAATTGTCTTTTCTGGGTTCCAGGAAAAGTCTCAAGTAGAAACTTTGTCCCTTTTCCTCTTCTGGAACCAAATGAATAGCCTCCATGCTTAGAGAAAGTACTTGCTTTTGGGCCTCTGCCCACTGACTTGGGGGTAGATCTGGCAACCCGCTTTGTGTTGGCAATGTGTGGAAGCAAAATCTGTATCCCTGGGACACTATATTTAAAACACATTTGGCCTGGGTAACAAGTTCCCAGTTCTTTGCATGAAGAGCAATCTTTCCCCCCAAAGGGGAGGTCAGTTGATAAGTGCTTGGAAGTTTTAAAAATAAGTCATTGAGACAGTTTACGATTGGGGGGGGGGTTTATTACTCCCAGATTTGGAAGTGGAGGCCCCCCGCTACTTAGTCCTGTGCGTACCCTGGGACTGCAGCCTGGGAGCTCTGCTGGATCTGGGTTTGGACTGAGAAGGTCTGGAAGAGGCAGGAAAGGACCAATTCCTGGAAGGCCAATGCCTATTAAATCTTGGAGGTTGTACTTGTAAAAAATCTAACAGTTTGTATAGATTTAGCTTTTTCTTCCATTTTCTTAAGAACTTCTGCCTTGTTGTCAAACAGGCGGTCCTGGTTTAAGGGAGCATCCAGCAATTTTGCTTTAACGTGATCTGGTAGGGATTGCTCATTAAGCCAAGCATGCCTTTTAAGTACAGACCCAGTTACAGCAGCCCTGCAAGAGGCCTCCAGTGAATCAAAACCACATTGTAAAGTATGTTTTCCAACTTGTTCAGCTGAATGCAATAAATCCTGTAAATACTTATTTTCAGCACAATCAGGAATCAACATCATTTTCTGTTTAAGCAATCCAATAATATGCTGCTGATACATTAACATATGAAACTGGCAGCTTAAGGCTCTAATGGCCAGAGTTGCAGATGTGTATACCTTCTTACGTCATCTATCCAGTGCCCTAGAGTCTCTATCAGAAGGGGTAGGATTTTTGGCAGTAGTAGCCTTAATGCCCTTGGGCCCCTGTGAAATGGTCTCAGGATCCACAGTAGGATTCTTAAAAAGGAACTTGTGAGAGTTAGGGACCCTGTAATATCAGGTTTTCTGGGAGCAGGAGGTAAAGATTCAGGAGCCAAGCTAGATTCTGCAAATGTATCCAACTATATCTAGTACAGGAGGAATGGCTAAAGATCTGTGCTGGCGCAGGAGTAAGAAATCCCTAAGCCTCTTTTTAGAATCAGAGAAATCCTGACTTTCCCAATGAAAATGCTCCCTGAGAGTATGCAAGGTTTCACCAAGAGAGAAATCCTCTGGGGGGAAGCAGAGGGAATGGAGTCCTCAGCATCAGTATCCTCATAGGTAGATAAGGGTAAATCCTGGTCATCAGAGGAAACAGAAAATTCAGAATCCTGGTCAGAAGTATCATAAACAAACTCAGTCCTAGGTCTCTTAGAGGGGAAGGCTGGCTTCCCCCGATTAAAGTAATAAGGTCTTCAGCCATTCTTATCATTTTTTTTTTTGGCATAGAGACCTGATCTGGGTGTCAGTTTTCTAGGCATGGTTCGAGATTTAGGCCTTGAAGAAGAAAATGGCATTGGTTTAGTCTGCAAGTCAGTAGGCCTGAATACACCCTCAGAAGCCGGTGCCTGCACAGCGGCTCCGGACCCATCCAAGGTAGAGATATCCGCAGGTTCCACAGTTGAAGCATCTCGTGGCATACCGGACTCCGAATGGATGCCAGTAGAGGCCTGCGAATAAGAAGTAGCGGGTATCAGGGGATGCGAACTGGCGACTGGCTTAGGAGAAGCGTCGTTGGCAGCTTTGGACCTAGGCGGCCTGTCTCTGTCTTTATCTTTGTGTTTTTTCAGAAAGTCAGTAGTCGGATGGCTGACCAAAGACATATCAGGATAATTGAACCGACCACCAAAATATTTAGAAACGTAAATATACCAACGATGGATAGTTCGCAGTTTAAATAAGGCACAAAAGCGACAGCGAGGTACTTCGTAGTCAGGGCCTAGGCAAGGAATACAGTACGAATTAAACTCTTTACGAGGTATTTGATTTCCACAAGTAATACAATTATTTACTTCTACTGACATCGGTTAAGAGCAAGAAAAAGTTTCCCCAACGGGATACTTAGCTTTTAGATGAAGACTTCTGTTCTGAAACTCAAAAATGAAAATTTGAGGAGTCGGTCGACCGGCACTTGTGAACTGCTTCTGCTTTGATCACCGCACGGCAAGAAAGACTGATGTAATGGCATCGGCTGCATGTTTTATACCCCTGACGACCTGACATCACAGAAGAAGAGACAGCAACCGACGCAGGACCCAAGACTTTGTTAATCAGGCTGAATGAGGGCTACTGCAAGCAGATAACCCAAATGTGATGACTGCAACATCCCGCACACCCCAACTATATATTCTAACTATATATTCTAACTCCAGGGTCGCACTACAGTGAGGAAGGGGGCATATCAAATTTTCTTGCCAATAATACTTGTCGGTCAAATGAAGTGTTGGTCATTTGGTCTCGGGCAAATGAAGTAGACCGATATTATATATATATATATATATATATATATATATACACATATACATATATACATACACACACACATGTAATTTAGAACACAAAAAATATACCTCCAACTAAAAGCAAATACGCCAAAAAGGCTTTTGAGCATAGTAAAGGAAAGAAGAGGTATAATAAGAGAGAAACAGGGGGCTGGCTGGTGGGTAACCAGGACTGCAACAGTGAATACACTCGAACATTTACATTTATGATAAGTGTACACAACTGTACTATGTTCTTCGTGTTTCACTGTTGCAGTCATTACATTTGGGTAGAATCCCAAAGCTATGGTTGGGAGGATGGACTTATACAGCATTAGGAGCAGCTATATGGCCCTGCAGGACAGCAGTGGCAAAGCCTCCTCTGGATTTAGAAAAGAGAGGTAAATGGTAATGTTTGGTGAACGTATGAACTGAACTCCAAGTAGCAGCTTCTAGAATGTCTCTGGTAGGAACCCCTCTGAGAAAAGCTGCAGAAGTAGATGCAGCCCTGGTGGAATGGGATCTGATCCCCTTGGGGACAGGTTTACCATGGTACATGTAACAGAAACAAATACAATGGCCTATCCATTTTGAAATAGTCTGCTTTAAAACAGCCTTTCCCTCTGCCCCTGCAGCAAATGCCACCAGTAGTTGCTCAGATTTTCTTAGAGATTTTGTCCTGTTTAAATAGAATCTTAGTTGTCTGTGTACATCCAATGAATGCAGAATCCACTCCCCCTTGTTCTGCAGATTTGGGACAAAAGTTGGCAGATGAATGGTCTGATTAAGAACCACACTGGATACCACCTTAGGCATAAAGGATGGATTGGTCCTGAGGGCCACTCTGTCCGGATAAAAGATAATGAAAGGCTCCACAGCCATGAGAGCCTGTAGTTCTGAAATCCTTCTAGCTGAAGTGACTGCTAAAAGAAAAGCTGTCTTCCAAGAGAGAAATGTTATTTCTGCAGTAGCAGCTGGTTCAAAAGGCAGTAGGGTGAGTTTTTCCAGCACAAAATTGAGGTCCCATGCAGGAGTTGGTGCTCTCCTGGGAGGTCTGGCCCCTCTGAGGTACTGCTTTAGCAGGGGATGAGAAAAGAGAGGAGGTTCTGTGTTGTAATGAGCCAAAATGGTTGAGGCATGGATTTTTATAGAAGAAAAAGATAGGCCCTTGTGAAGCATCTCAGTTAAATAATGCAGAATCTGAGGAATATTGGGCATTGCTGTGTTCATTCCATGTGCTTGGTTCCAGGCACAGAATCTTTTCCATTTATCAGAATAAGATTTTCTAGTACTAGGCCTTCTAGCCTCCAAAATGACATCCATCACAGGTTTACTGAGAGATGTGACTGGTAAAATTAGTTGATTAGCCATGCTGCAAGATTCAGAGTTTGGAGCAGAGCGTGCAGAATTTGATAGTTCTGCTGAGACAGAAGGTATGGTGTCTGAGGCAGGAACCATGGAGGAAGGTGTGATATATTGCGTAGAAGTGGGTACCAGTGTTGGCGAGGCCAGTCTGGAGCAATCAGAATCATTTTTGTTTTTTCCTGTCTGACTTTTAGTAATACCTTGGAGAGCTGAGACAGTGGGGGGAAAAGCATAGACAGATAGGTTTTTCCAGCTGAAGGATACAGCACCCACTTTCCAAGCTTTTTTGTGATGAGTTCTTCTGCAGAATTTGTCCAACTGATAGTTTTGGGGAAAGGCAAAAAGATCCATGTCTGGGCTCCCCCATCTTTGTGTCAACATGCTGAAGATTTGTGGATCCAGTTTCCATTCATGTGGGTTAATAAGACTTCTGCTTAGTTTGTCTGATAGAGTACTTTGCTTTCCTGGCAGGAATTGAGCTTGTAGATGTATTTGGTAAGACAAGGCTGTGTTCCACAAAGCCATGGCTAGTCTGCAAAGGGGGTAGGAGTGGGTACCCCCCTGCTTGTTTATGTACTACATAACTGTGGTGTTGTCCATCTTTATCAGTAGTTGTCCTGGATGAGGAAAGTCCTTGAAGGCTGTCAGAGTATTCTGTACAGCTAGCATTTCTTTCTGGTCGATATGTAGGTGCATTTGATTTGGGCTCCATTCGCCCTGAATGCATCTCCCTGCCAGAAGGGCCCCCCAAGCATAATCTGATGTGTCTGTATTCACGGTTTGGGTGGCAGGAGGTGGTATATAAATGACAGTCCCTTGTTTTGGTGACAGGCCTCTGCCCACCATAGGAACTCCTGTTGCAGGCAAGGAATGATAGGAATCATTGTTTCCAGGTTGTGACAATGTTGACTCCATAAGCTTTTTAGGTACCATTGAAGTTTCCTCATATGCAGTCTTGCATATGGAATTAGAAGAGTGCAGGAAGCCGTGAACCCCAAGGCCTGCAGAATTTGTCTTGCAGATAGCTGGGTTTTTGTGGCCACTTGTTTGAAGTATGTCATCAACTGAATTTGTTTGTCTGGCATGAGGTAAGCCATCTGGGCAGTTGTATTCAAGCTTGCATCCAGGAATGTAATTATTTGAGAGGGTACCAGTTGTGATTTCTTTTCATTTATGGTGTATCCTAGGCATGTTAGAAGCCTTTTCACAAATGCCAGATGTTGTAGAAGAGTGTCCTTGTTTACACAATCGTCCAGATAAGGATAAATTTGAATGTTTCCTTGTCTGCAAAATGCAATTACTGGTGCCAGGCACTTTGTGAAGACCCTGGGCGCAGTAGATAAGCCAAAGGGCAGTGCAGGGAACAGGTAATGAAAAAAGCCTGCTTTGAAGAGGAGGTACCTTCTGCAAGATTCCCTGATTGGGATATGCAGGTAAGCCTATTTTAAGTCTAGAGTTACCAACCAGGCATCCTTGCCCAGCATAGGCAGTAACTGTTGTAGAGTCAGCATCTTGAATTCTGGAATGTCCAGGAAAGTATTCAGAATGGATAAGTCTAGAATTGGATGCCATGAGTTATCTTTTCTGGGTACCAGGAAATGTCTTGAATAAAAACCTTGTCCTTTTTCCTTTTCTAGTACTGGCTGAATAGCCCCCATATCCATGAGAGACAGAAAGTACAGTTTTGTACCTACCATAAATGTAGATGTTCGAGTGCTAATACAGCTGCAGTCATAACAGATGGGTTTCTCCTGCCGTCAGGCGGGTCCTCGGTCGGCTGAATTCCAAAGTCTAGGTCCGGCGTCGGTTGTCGTCGCTTCTTCCCTGACGTCAGTGCGACAGGGGTATAAAAGAGCCAGCCAATGCCATTTTCTTCAGTTTTTCTTGCCCCATATGTCAGGTGCCCCCAGAAGGAAGGCAAAACATAAATTTATGTAGTAAAGCAAATGCAATATAATCAAAAAACAGTAGTTGCAAGCAAATACACCATAAAAGAATACCCCAATGAGGTTGTATGAGGAGGTGTTAGCCATAAGGCCTGTCCCAAGAGGGGAAGGAGGGAGGGAAACCTGGACTGCAGCTGTATTAGCACTCGAACATCTACATTTATGGTAGGTACAAAACTGTACTATGTTCATCGTGCATACAGCTGCAGTCATAACAGATGGGTAGAATCCCAAAGCTAATAAAGGGGTGGTAGGCACTAAGTGGAACTAGGTGGAGCCAAGATGCCCTGCAAGGCTGCAGTGGCAAAGCCCGCTCTAGTTTTGGAGTATAATGTTAGGTGATAGTGCTTGGAGAAAGTATGTACAGAACTCAAAGTGGCTGCTTCCAAAATATCTTTGGTAGGAACCCCCCTGAGGAAAGCAGCAGAGGTAGCTGTGACCCTTGTGGAGTGAGATCTGATGCCTGTAGGTACAGTTTTACCATGAAAAGAGTAACAAAAGCATATGCAGTGGGCTATCCATTTTGAGATTGTCTGTTTGGAAATAGGCTTCCCTTGAGCACCTGTAGCATAGGACACAAAGAGTTGCTCTGATTTTCTGAAAGGCTTTGTTCTGTCCAAATAATAACGGAGCTGTCTGTGAATGTCCAAGGAATGTAGTAGTAGCCTCTCCCCTTTGTTTTGTGGATTAGGGTAAAACGTAGGTAAGTGGATAGCCTGATTCAAGGCTACCCTGGATACTACCTTTGGCATAAATGAAGGATTGGTTCATAAGGAAACTCTGTCCTGATGGAAAATGATGAAAGGCTGTACAGCCATGAGGGCTTGTAGTTCCGAAACCCTGTGTGCTGAGGTGATAGCTAGAAGGAAGGCTGTTTTCCATGACAAATATTGCAGATCTGTTGAAGCAGCTGGCTCAAAAGGAGGCAGGGTTAGTTTTTCTAGAATGAAATTGAGGTCCCAAGCAGGTACTGGTTGCTTCCTGGGGAGTTTTACATTCTTAGCCCCTCTGAGGAACTGTCTTAAGAGAGGGTGAGAGAATAAAGGAGGATCAGTGTTGTACTCTGCAGAAATGGCTGAGGCATGGATTTTGATGGAGGAGAATGAAAGTCCACTGCTTAGCAGCTCGGCTAGGTACTATAGTATTTGAGGTAAATTCAGTATTCCAGGATTCTGACCCTTTTTCTGATTCCAGACACAAAACAGTTTCCATTTTGCGGAGTAGGCTTTTCTAGTAGAAGGCCTTCTGGCCTCCAAAATGAAATCCTGCACCTCCTTGGAGAGTACGGTCTGCTGTGAATTTAAGGAATCCTCCATGCGGCTAGATTGAGAGTTTTCAGCTGACTGTGAAGAGTTTTGAAATTGTGCTGAGTCAGTAGAAGAGGCATTAGAGGCAGGATCCATGGTGGGGAATGCATCAGGCTCCTCAGGAGTGGGTACCAGTGTTGTCTTGGCCAGTCTGGAGCAATGAGAATCATCTTTGGTCTGTCTGCTCTGGCTTTTAATAGAACGTTGGCCAGCAGTGGAAGAGGTGGAAAGGCATAAACCGTCATTGTTGTCCAACTGAAAGAGAGTGCGTCCACGTTCCAGGCCTGTGGATGAAAGGTCCTTGAGCAGAATTTTGTCAATTGGTAATTTCTGTGGGTGGCAAAGAGATCTATGTCTGGCCTTCCCCATGCCTGAATTATCATTGTAAAAACTGGAGGATGCAACTTCCATTCGTGTGGATCTGTCATATTTCTGCTCAGGTTGTCTGCCAGTGTGTTTTCCTTCCCTGGCAGGAACTGTGCTTGAAGTTGGATTTGCAATTCCAGAGCCGTGTTCCAAAGGGACATGGCTAGTCTGCACAGGGGATATGAATGAGTTCCTCCCTGTTTGTTTATGTACCACATCACTGTGGTGTTGTCTGTTCTTATCAATAGCTGCCCTGGATGCAGTAGGTCTTTGAAAGCCACAATAGCATTTATTACTGCTAGCATTTCCTTTTGATTGATGTGTAGGTGCTTTTCTTTTTGTGACCATTTGCCCTGAATGCACCGATCTGTCATGTGCGCCCCCCAGGCGTAGTCCGAGGCATCTGTTGTGATGACTTGATTTGCTTGAGGCTTGCAGAATGGGAGACTTATGTTTCTTTGGCATGCTTGAGCCCACCACAGAAATTCCTTTTGAAGACATGGAATCAGTGGTATGATTGTTTCCAAACTGTGGCTGTGTTGAGACCATAAGTTTTTTAGGTACCACTGAAGTTTCCTCATATGCAGCTTTGCACATGGGATCAGCAGGATGCAAGATGCCATGAATCCCAGAGCCTGCAGGATTTTCCTTGCAGTCAGCCTGGTGAAGGTTGCCAGTTTTCTGAAGTACTGAGTTAATTGCCCTTGTTTCTCTGGCGTGAGGTAGGCCATCTGGGTGTTTGTATCCAAGCTGGCACCCAGGAAAATTATTGTTTGAGAGGGTATTAGTCTTGACTTCTTTTTGTTGACTGTGTATCCCACAGATTTCAACAACATTAGTACAAACACCAGGTGTTTCAGAAGAGTGTGTTTGCTGTCCGCTTGGATCAGGCAGTCATCCAGATATGGGTATATTTGTATCCCTTGAAGTCTGCAGAAGGCAATTACTGATGCCAGGCATTTCGTGAACACTCTGGGCGCAGTAGATAAGCCAAAGGGCAATGCAGAGAATTGATAATGGGATGAACCTGCAAGAAATCTGAGGTATCTTCTGCAATCTTGTCTGATTGGGACATGTAGGTATGCCTCCTTGAGGTCCAATGTCACCAGCCAAGACTCCTTGCCCAGCATGGGAAGAAGATGCTGTAATGTGAGCATCTTGAACTTTGGTACGAGTAAATATGTGTTTAGGATGGATAGGTCCAAAATAGGTCTCCAATCTTTGCCCTTCCTTGGTACCAGGAATAGTCTGGAATAAAAACCTTGACCCTGTTCTTGTGCAGGTACCTCTTGAATAGCTTTCATGTCCATGATATCTGAAATTTGTGCCTCTGCCCTTTGTGTGGCAGGTTTGGCATGCCTCTCATTTTTGGAAGGGTGTGAAAGTGGAATCTGTAGCCTCTGTCTATAATGTCCAGGATCCATTTGTCTTTTGTGACAATATGCCAATTTTTCAAAAATAATGCCAGTTTTCTGCCTAAAGGTGCTGCCATTTGAGCCTTGCTTGGCATGCAAAGGGGAAAGTCATTGGGTCTGCTTTCTGAATGGCTGTGAACTATCCTCACCCCCTCTTGGTGTAGGTGTTTGCCATTGTCTGCCTCTAAATGATCCTTGAGATTGCCCTCTACCTCTCGGGCGCCTGTATCTACCTCTTTGAAGTCTGTCTGTGGCTGGAAAGGACCACTTTTTTGAAGGCCAATTTCTACTGAAACGTGGTGGTTGTACCTGTAGGAAATCTTTCACTGTTTGCATTGATTTTGCCTTTTCCTCCATTTTCTTTAATACCTCCTCAGCTTTAACACCAAACAATACATCTTTTTGAAGAGGTGCATCTAAGTAATTTAGCTTTGACATGATCTGGTAAGGTTTGCTCTTTGAGCCAAGCATGTCTAAGTATGACTGATCCTGTAACAGCAGCTCTACAAGAGGCCTCTAAAGCATCAAAACCACATTGCAAGGTGTTTACCCACTTGCTCTGCACTATGCAACAAATCCTATAACTCCTACAAGTCTGGTTGTTCCTTGTTGTGACATTTTGCTTTTCAACTGAGATAACAAAAACTGCTGATACTTTAACATATGGAACTGACAGTTTAATGCCCTCATGGTTAAAGTGGCCGAGGTGTATACCTTTTTCCCCCCACCTTTCTAAAGTTCTAGAATCTCTCTCTGAAGGTAATGGATTTTTGGCAGTGGAGGCCTTAATTCCCTTGGGACCCTGTGAAATAGTTTCTGGGTCAGCTGCATGGCTTTTGTATAGGAATTGGTGTGAATCAGGCACCTGGTAATACCTGTCAGGCTTGACTGGAGCTGGATCTGGGTTAAGGCTGGCCTCTGAACACACATCATCTAATATGTCTAAGACAAGAGGTATAGCCAGAGGCCTGTGCTGAGGGAGCAAGAGGAATCTGAGTACTCTTGGCCTTCCCAGTGGAAGTGTTCCCTCGAGGTATGCAAGGTTTCCCCAAAAGAGTAATCCTCAGGAGGGGAGACAGAGGGAATGGACTCCTCTGCATCAGAATCTTCGAAAGGGGAGTAAGAATGTTCCTGGTCCTCAGAATGCTCTGAAGTAATGGAGGCCTGGTCTTGTCTTAGTGGGAGGCTGGTATAATGGTTAAAATGCTTACCTTAAAGACTTAAGGTACAGGGTTTGATTCTCACATGAGGTAATTGGCTAGGCTTAAAATGGCCCTCAGGGGCAGTTAGCTTACTAACCTATGATCCTATGATCCTCCACTCTGGGCCTTTTGTCCGGGGGGGAGGGGGTTGAGAACCCCTGATAAGAGTAATCAAATCCTCAGCCATTTTGAGCATTTGTTTTTTAGGCATGGGGCCTTGAGAGGGGCCCTGTGGAGCTTGTCTTTTAGAATGCATGGCTGCTTTGGATTTAGTGTAAGCCTTAATGGAAAATGAAGAAGAAGGCCTGAAGACACCTTGACAGGTGGCAGGCCTGTCTGAACTCTGAGTTTCCCCGCCAAGAGTGACTTCGGTATCTGTAGTCAGGGTGTGGGCCGAAGAGCCTGCGACCTCGGGCACAGAAGACACCGCTAATGAAGTGTCATCGGTAGTCAGGGGCTGCGTAGGTGCCTCGCTGAGAACCGGAGCACATGTAGTCGGCTTTAGCGTGGTGTCGGTAGAAGTCGCGGACCTCGTATGTCGGTCCTTATCTTTACGTCGTTTATTCAAAATTGGAGTCGGAATATCCGACGACATGTTGTAATTAAACTTTTTGCCAAAATAGTGTTGGGCAAACTCCGCCCGACGCTTAATAGTGCGTCTGTTGAATGTAGCACAAAAACGACAGGCCGAGACGTTGTGGTCTGGGCCTAAGCAAGGTATACAGAGGGAATGGAAATCCTTATGCGGTATTTGCTTCCCACATGAAATGCAATTATTAACTTTGTCTGACATTGGTCTGAGGCAAGAAAAGTTTCCCCAACGGGGTACTTAGCTTTTTAGAAGTCTTCGGTTGAAAAATATTCGTAATCTCAGGAGCTGGCCGACCGGCACTTGCGAACTGCTTCTGCTTCGGGCACCGCACGGCAAGAAAGATGGAAGAAAATGGCGTCGGCTGGTTCTTTTATACCCCTGTCGCACTGATGTCAGGGAAGAAGCGACGACAACCGACGCCGGACCTAGACTTTGGAATTCAGCCGAACGAGGACCAGCCTGACGGCAGGAGAACCCATCTGTTATGACTGCAGCTGTATGCACGATGAACATCTCGTTTCTGGGCCTCTGCCCACTGATTCGGAGGCTGATCTGGCCATCCATTTGGAACTGGCAACGTGTGGAAATTAAATCTGTATCCCTGGGATACTATATCTAAGACTCACTTGTCCTGGGTAATTAGATGCCAATTTTGTGTATGAAATGCTACTTTTCCTCCCAAAGGGGCTTCCAAAAGATAAGTGCTTGTAAATGGCAGAGGAAAGTCATTGAGACTGTTTACCGTGGGGGGGTCTTGCTACTTCTAGATTTGGAGGTGGAGGCACCTCATTGTTTTGTTCTGCAAGTTCCTTGTGACTGAAACCTGGAGCCTTTGGAGTGTCTGGGTTTGACCTGAGCGGCTCTGTTGAGTACTGGAAAGGACCAATTCTTAGTAAGCCAGTGCCTACTGAACCTGAGTGGCTGCACTTGTAAGAAATCCTACAGTTTGCATAGATTTAGCTTTGTCTTCCATCTTTTTCAAAACTTCTTCTGCCTTATTACCAAACAGACTGTCCTGTTGTAAAGGAGCATCCAACAATTTTGCTTTAACATGATCAGGCAGATTTTGCTCCTTGAGCCAAGCATGCCTTCTTATCACAGATCCAGTTACGGCGGCCCTGCAAGAGGCCTCCAAAGAATCAAAACCACATTGCGAAGTGTGCTTTCCAACTTCTTCAGCTGAATGCAATAAATCCTGTAACTCTATTTTCCACAGTCAGAAATCAGCATTATTTTCTGTTTCAGTAAGCCCATGACATGTTGCTGATATTTAAGCATATGAAATTGACAGTTTAAAGCCCTGATAGCCTGGGCTGCAGAAGTGTAAACCTTCTTACCCCCCTCTTATCCAGCGCCCTGGAGTCTCTATCAGAAGGGGTAGGATTTTTAGCAGTAGAAGCCTTAACACCCTTGGGACCCTGAGAAATTGTTTCAGGATCAGCAGTACCGTTTTTCAAAAGAAACTTGTGGGAGTCAGGAACCCTGTAATATCTGTCTGGCTTACTAGGAGTCGGAGGCAGGGAATCAGGAGCCAAGCTGGATTCTGAGAAAACATCAACAATGTCTAAAACAGGAGGTATTGCCAAAGGCCTATGCTGAGGAAGAAGTAGGAAATCCCTAAGCCTCTTTCTGGATTATGAAAAATCCTGACTGTCCCAATGAAAATGTTCCCTTAAGGTATGCAAAGTTTCTCCAAAAGAAAAATCCTCATGAGGGGAAGCAGAAGGGATGGATTCTTCTGCATCAGAGTCCTCATAAGGGGGAATAGAAAATTCCTGATCAGAAGAGGAATCAAGAAATGGAAACCTGATCTGAAGATTCATAATCAGTGCCTTGCCTAGGCCTCTTAGCAGGAGGGGGTTGGGAACCCCTGATCAAGGTAATTAAATCCTCAGCCATTTTGATCATTTGCTTTTTAGGTATAGGGGCCTGAACACGTGGCCCATGTGTCGGTTTTTAGACATAGAAACTGGTTTTGGCCTTGTTTTTGATGATGGCATTGGTTTAATATACAAATCTTTAGGCTCAGCGGCTGCAGACCCATCTAAGAGAGAGACATCCTCGGGTTCAATACTTGAAGTGTCTTGTGGAATACCGGACTCCAAATGGGTCTCGGTAGAGGCCTGCGAATCAAAAGTAAATCAGCTCAATGAGTACCGGCAAACCGGCGACTGGCTTAGGAGAAGCTTCATCGTCAGTTTTGGACCTCAACTGTCTGTCCCTGTCTTTTTCTTTGCTTTTTTTGTGAATTCTGGTAGTCGGACTGCCAACAGACGACATTTCTGGATAGTTGAATCTTGAGCCAAAATATTTAGAAGCAAAAAAATACTGACGCTTAATAGTGCGTTGGTTACATTTAGCACAAAACCGACAGCAAGGCACGTTAGGGTCAGGGCCTAGGCAAGGAATACAGTACAAATGAAAATCCTTATGAGGTATTTGCTTCCCACAAGTAATACAATTAATAACTTTTACTAACATCGGTAAGGAGCAAGAAAAAGTTTCCCCAACAGGGTACTTAGCTTTAGGTTGAAGACTTCGGTTCCGAAACTCGAAAATGAAAATATCAGGAGTCGGCCGACCGGCACTTGCAAACTGCTTCTGCTTCAGGCACCGCGCGGCAAGAAAGACAGATTAAAATGACGTCGACTGCATGTTTTATACCCCTAACAACCTGACGTCATGGAAGAAGAGACAGCAACTGACGCAGGACCCAAGACTTTGTTATTCAGGCCGACTGAGGGCAACCTGCCAGCAGATTACCCAAATGTAATGACTGCAACAGTGAAACACGGAGAACATCTACAGAGGCAAACCCTGCCCTAGACTTAGTAAAAAGAGGTAGGTAGTAATGCTTTGTAAAGGTATGGACAGAGGTCCAGGTGGCAGATAGAGCCCAAAAAAAAGGTGGTGGAGTACCTTTACTCTACTCATCCTCTCTATGCATTACTTCCTACAATAAAGTTATTCCCCAATTCAACAACGCAGAATTAATACTAGCTCAACTTCGATTAAATAAACACAAAAATATATGCATAGCCTCCCTTTACATTCCCCCTGGCGACAATATCTCTGTACTTAAAGATATCCTCTCCTGGTTTTCTACCAATATCTCTAATGAAACCATCATCATGGGAGACACCAACATTAACTGGTCATCCATTCAGTCCCCTACCCCCTCCCTTAACATCGACCTGTATAACAACTCTCAACTCATCAACTCCACTACTAGGCCCTCTAAAGGACTTCACTAATGGCAGTATTCTAAACTGGATCTTACCCCCACTACTACCCTGACAGTGGAACTCTTCCCGACTCCCTTAGCGACCACCTTCCCATCTTTGCTAGACGTCTTCCTTCTCCCTTACAAGTCACCTATAATTACGTCACTTCCAGATACCAAAAAAACTTCAACCCAGAAGCCTTCTCTGACTCCCTAAAGTCACTTAACTGGTACTCCCTAAAAACTCTACCCCTAGAAAATTCTATCGCTTTAATTCTACTTTCCTTAATCTTTTAGATACTCAAGCTCCCTTAAAAACCAGAAGAATAAAAAACAAAACTACCCCCTGGCTAACAAAAAGCACACTAACAACCATGCGACTTAAAGACAAAGCCTGGGCACGCTATCAAAAGCGCAAATCTTCCACTACCCTCAATGAGTACAAAACTCTTCGTAACACGGTTAAAAAGCTTATCACAGCAGACCTTCAAAACTACTTCTCATCACTTCAAAGTAAACATAAAACCGACCCACAAACATTCTGGAAAGGTATAACCACTGTCTTAAAACCTATCATAACTGAAAATCCAATCCCTAGCCCAAATGTACAAGACAATGATCTTGCCACCCAATTTAACTATTTTTCATTGACTGTATTTCCAAACTAACCTCTTTCTTCTCCAACAACTATCCACCTCCTACTTCCACTTGTCCTCTCCCAACGCCCCCCCCCCATCTCCACTCTATCAGTCTATAACCTCTCAACCCCCTACATTCTCCCTGAAACCAATCCCTACTTCTACCATAAAAAAACTCCTGCAGAGGCTAAAACCATGCACCAATGTCCCCGATAACATTCCCTCATATTTCCTCAGCATAGCTGCTGAAGCCATCGCCCTCCCAATCAGTATCCTAATCAACCGCTCTATCCATGAAGGTCTTGTTCCACAACTCTGGAAAAAGGCTTTTATCATTCTCCTTCACAAAGGAGGTAATAATACTAACATTACCAAATTCTGGCCCATCGCCATCCTCTCTCCTATTTCAAAAATTCTACAGAAATGTATACATCTTCAACTCCTTCCCCCATCTATTAGACAACAACCTACTAACTCCTACTCAACACGGATTCCGACCCAATCAAGGCACTATGACGGCCCTCCTATCGTTCCTTGAAACTGTGAATAAAGCTAGAGATTCTGGCCTCACTGTATTTACCATCCTACTCGATCTCTCTAAGGCCTTTGACACTATCTCTCATAACCTACTACTTACTAAACTTTCTAAGCTAAACCTATCACCTTCAACTCTCAATTGGTTCACCAGCTCTCTCTCAAACAGGCAACAAGCCGTCAAGTGGAAAAAGCCACCTCCTCCTTCCTTAACACCCCCACAGGTGTCCCACAAGGTTCCATATTAGGCCTCCTCCTCTTCAATATATTCATTAATGATTATTACCGCTCTATCCCCTATGCTAACATCATCTAATATGCAGATGATTCTACAATCATCTGTGCTGCCTCTTCCATCCCAACTCTCCTAAAGCTGACACAAGATGCCTTCTCCACCACAGAAGAGTGGATGAAAGACAACCATCTTGCACTTAATGCAGCCAAATCAAAACTAATGATATTTACCCCCTCTAAAACCAACACGTTTGACAGACAACTATTCTCAATCACCAATCAAAATAACACACCACTGGAACTGGTATCTGAAACCAAACTACTAGGAGTTCAAATTGATGACAAGCTTAAATTCGATTCCCATCTACTACTAAACATTAATAAAAAACACCAAAAACTTGGCCTGCTCTACCAACACAAGCGATACCTCACCCCAGCTACCAAGCTCACTCTCTCTACCACATTCCTCTTACCCTCCCTTCTCTATGGTGCCCCTCTTTTAACAAACCTACAATCATCTCTCAAAACAAAACTATCCACTTGTTATAATAAAATAGCCAGATTCGCCACCAGCAACAAATCTTCAACCCATCACTGTGCACCACTCCACAAACTAAATTGGCTTGAACTTTCCAACTACCTCTCCTACACTCAGCTCACCTATGCACACAAACTCATTTTTTCAGCCATCCCTCTGTCCCTCCCTGTCCATTACCTTTAAAATACACCACACACACAGACTTCTCAGATCTACTAATCAAAACCTAATAGAAGTCTACAGACCCCTTCGTCCCCCAGGGCAAAACCTCCTGTCCTTTCCCCTAGCACACCTATGGAACTCCCTCCCTCCATTCGTACCATCACTAGCCTCCCTACCTTTAAAAAAAATCACTCCACTCCCACCTAACATCCACATGGGAATGCTCCTGCTCCCACCTCACAATCATTCTCCACTTTCCAGAGTCTTCCATCTCATACATTCTTTATTGAAGCTAGTAATCAATTTCTTAATTATACCTACCAATCTGAAAGCCTTCTGCATCTATCTACTCACTTCCTAATCCTACTTGAACAATGCTCTTATAACAAAAAAAAAAAAAAAAAAAAAAAAAAAAAAAAAAAAAAAAAAAATACAATTTTGTTTTTTAGTACTTGTGATTGTAACCTCAGTATTTTGTTATGTCTTGTAATAAGAAATTGTTTGAAATGTAAATCAATGCAATCTTTGTGTAACCTGTGTGGGAGCTTTTCTCCCCAGGACTCCATTCAAAAAGGGTTCTTTTGGCCCAATGGACTATCCTGGTTAACCAACTGCAAATAAAATAAAATAAATAAATGTCCCCGGTGGGTCTCCTCTGAGAAGGCTGTGGAAGTGGAGACTGCCCTAGTGGAATGGGTATGAATAGACTTGGGGGGGGGGGGGGTTCCCATGTAGTCTATTGCAGAAATGGATACAGTGTGATATCCATTTGGAAATGGTTTGCTTAGAAATGGGCTTCCCCTCTGCCCTTGGGGCAAAGCTGACAAGCAGCTGTTCTGTTTTTCTGAAGAGTTTTGTACAGTCCAGATAGTATCGGAGTTGTCTGTACACGTCTAGCGAGTGCAGAATTCTTTCCCCCTTGTTTTGAGGGTTGGGAAAGAAGGTGGGTAGGTGTATGGCCTGGTTGAGGGTCACATCAGATACTACACTGGGCATAAAGGAGGGGTTAGTCCTCAGGGAGACCCTGTCTGCATGGAAAATGATGAAGGGCTCAACAGCTATGAGTGCCTGAAGTTCTGAAACCCTTCTGGCTGAGGTGATAGCTAGTAGAAAAGCAGTCTTCCAGGAGAGGTATTTAAATTCTGTTGAAGCAGCAGGGTCGAAACGGGGTAAGGTTAGTTATTCTAAAACATAATTCAGGTCCCAGGCTGGTGTAGGAAATCTGATATTAGAAGCTCCTCTGCGGAATTATTTAATCAAAGGGTGAGAGAATAGGGGTAGGTCTGAATCGTAATGGACTGAAATGGCTGAGGCATGGATATTAATGGATGAGAAGGAGAGGCCACTTTTGAGTAACTTGGCTAGGTAATCCAAGATAAGAGGGTGGAAGGATGTGAGGTACTGGCTCCAGGAGCAGAATCTTTACCATTTCCCTGTGTAAGATTTTCTGGTGCTGGGCCTTCTGGCCTCTGTAATAATGTCTAGGACCTGTTTGCTTAACAGGGGCTCCTAATTAGCTTTTATAGTATAAGCCATTCTGAACGATTCAGAGTCTGCAAGTCTGGATGCAGTACCCCCCCCCCCCCGCCAACTGGGTCAAGAGGTCTGAGATCACGTGAAGCTGCTTGGGGGGGCTGTAAAGTCAGGCTGTGCAGTAAGGGGTACCAATGCTGTCTGCGCCAATCTGGAGCAATGAGGATGGCCTTTATTCTCTCCTCCCTTATTTTGATCAGTACCTTGGGAATAAGAGGCATAGGCGGGAATGCGTACACAAAGAGGGAGTTCCAGGGGAAGGTCACGGCATCCCACCTTCCACGCTAGGAGGTGACACTCCCTGGTACAGAACATTTGCAGCTGGTGGCTGAGGTGTGAAGCAAAGAGATCCACCTCCAAAGTCCCCCACTCCTGAGTGATTTGCAGAAAGACTTCCCTGTGGAGCTGCCAATCATGAAGGTCCAGTAAGTGTCTGCTTAGGTGGTCTGCCAGGGTGTTGGTGACCCCTGGTAGGTATTGGGCAATTAGGTGTAGACCCATGGAGGTGGATGTCAGCCAGAGGTTCATAGCTAGCCTGCACAGAGGGTAAGACTGGGTCCCTCCCCCCCATTTGTTGATATACCACCTTACTGTCGAGTTGTCTATTTTTATAAGGAGAATCCCTGGCCTGAGACTGGGTTTGAAGGATGTCAGAGCCTTTTGTACTGCCATCATTTCTTTCTGACTGATGTGTAAGGGAAGGTGCTGGGCATCCCAAAGACCTTGGGTGGACCTGCCTGCTAGGTGAGCGACCCATGCAATGTCCGAGGTGTCAGTGGTGATGGTCTGGCCAGTAGGGGGGAGAGTGAAGGGAAGAGCCTTGTTCTTGGCACAGGTCTCTGCCCACCAGAGAAACTCTGCCCTTATACATGGGATCAGAGGGAGAGTGGTCTCCAGAGACTGACAGTGCTGACACTAAAGGTTCTTTAGATATCACTGAAGCTTTCTCATGT
Organism: Protopterus annectens; assembly: GCF_019279795.1. Classification (NCBI taxonomy): domain Eukaryota; kingdom Metazoa; phylum Chordata; order Ceratodontiformes; family Protopteridae; genus Protopterus; species Protopterus annectens. Next base: position 4,202,880 of record NC_056725.1, read on the forward strand.
GAAGACTAGCCAGAGGGATTAGAAGGATGCAAGATGCTATGTACCCCAGGGCTTGCAGGAACTTCCTCGCAGTGAGGTGACTTTTGGAAGCCAGCTGGGTAAAGTAGAGAAGCAGGAAGCTCTGCTTTTCTGGGGATAGGTAGGTCATTTGGGATGTTGTGTCTAGCAATGCTCCAAAGAAAATGATCTTCCTGGTGGGAGTTTGCTTTGATTTCTTCTCGTTGATGGTGAACCCTAGAGAAGTTAGGAGGGATTTGACAAAGAGAAGGTACTGGAGAAGGTTTTCTTTGCACTCTGTCTGAATGAGGCAGTCGTCCAAGGTAAGGGCAAATCTGTACATTTCTCTGTCTGCAAAATGCTATGGCCCAGGCTAAGCTTTTGGTGAATACTCTTGGTGCAGCAGATAAGCCAAAGGGCAGCACAGAGAGCTGAAAGTGTTGTGATCCTGCTCTGAAGAGCAGGAATTTCCTGCAGGATTCCCTTATGGGAATGTGGAGGTAGGCATCTTTTATGTCTAGGGTCACTAGCCAGGCATTTTTTGTCAGCATAGACTCTGCTTCATCTTCCACCTTTTTAAGAACCTCTTCTGATTTTACTCCAAATAAGCAGTCCTTATCCAGGGGTGCATCAGTAAGTTTAGACTTGACATGATCAGGGAGAGGTTGTTCCTCCAGCCATGCATGTTCGATAGATCCTGACACTGCTGCCCTGCTAGAGGCTTCTAGTGCGTCATATCCACAGTGTAATGAGTGTTTGGCCACTTGACAAGCACAGTGCAGTAATCAGCTAACTTTTTGAAATGGCACAGTCAGGAAAGGTAGAAACATTTTGTTTTAATAGTTACAAAATGTGTTGTTGATATTTTAGCATATGGAACTGACAGTTGAGTGCTCTGATAGGTAAGGTGACAGAGGTGTATACTTTTTTACCCCATCTGTCCAGAGCTCTAGAATCCTTGTCAGAAGGAACAGGAGTCTTGGCAGAACTAGTCAGCTCCTTTAGGTCCCTGTGTAATGCCCTTTGGTCTGCAGCACGATTTCTGTACAGGTTATTTGTGAGGATCCGGTAGTCTGTAATACCGGTCAGATTTACTAGGAGCAGGCAGGAGGGTGTCAGGGGCTAAGCTGGATTCATGGAAAACATCACCACCACTTCTAAAAATAGGGAGGATGGCCAGGGGTCTATGCTAGGGCAGGTCCAGAAACTCTTTTCTTAGACTGGGGGAAGTCGTGAGATTCCCATTGGAAATGTTCCCTGAGGGTGTAAAGGGTTTCCCAAAAGGAAAGGTCCTCTGGAGGGGAGGCAGAAGAGATGGATTCCTCTGCATCTGAATCCTCATAAGCAGTCAGAGGTTGCTGTTACTCTACAAAATCTGAACAGTGAGATTCCTCAGAATTTCTGGAGAAGGGTGTCTTTTCCTTTTAGAAGTTGTGGCCTGACTATCCAGGATAAGGGAGATGAGATCCTCTGCCATTTTAAGCATTTGTGCTTGGGGTGGTGGAGCAGGAGCAAGATGGTGGCTAGAAGCAAATTTTCTAGGAGTGGCCTGGTTTCTAGGCCTGAGAGAATCAGTCGGTCTGACAGAAATGGTAGTCTGATGAGAAGATGTCGGTTTTTCTCTATATTCGGTAGTGCAAAAGACCTCCTCGGAAGCTGGTGCCTGTGTGGCAGCTCTAAACCCAACCAAGGCAGAGATAGCCAAAGTCTCGAAAAATGAAGATGACTTCCGAGGCATACCGGACTCCAAAAAGATCTCGGTAGAGTCCTGCACAGATACTAAATTGGGCATCAGGGGCTGCAGAAGCGCCTCACTGAATTCCGGAGAACTGACAACCTGCTTAGCAGTAGAGTCGTCAGAAGGCTTAGCCTTGTGTGGTCTGTCTCTATCTTTATCTCTGCATTACTTCGGAATGTCCATGGATTGTTGACTGATGGACGCCATATCAGATTGTGAAGACGGGACACTAAAATAACTGCCTACAATAAGAGCTCTACGGTGAATGGTTCTCGTGTTAAAGAGGGCACAGAACCGGCAATGGGGACGAAGTGGCCTGGGCCAAAACTAGTGACACAGTAAGAATGAAAGTCTTGGTGTGGGACCTGCTTTCCACAGGTGAGACAATTAACTTTTTCAGACATCAGTTAGTGCAAGAAAATTGCGTCCCTTGGTTGTGTGGGATGCTGGGGTAGAGAGCTACTACGTCAAGCATCACTAGGGTCACTTTGTTCCCTGCGTGACTGGTTTGGTACTGATGAATACTGTTAAGAAATTCCCATGAATCTTTCAGGTAGTACCTGGCTGTCTGAACTAGGGGGTTGAAGAAGCCAAGCAAATCAAACACATTTTGTTTTGGTTCGTTTGGAAGAAACAATGTGTCTAAAGGGTGGGGGTGGTTGCTTGATCTTTGTGGATTTTAGGGATACCAAAGAGTTTCCTTACCACTGAAGAGTCTACCCGCATGAACTCTAATTCTTCTTCTGAAATGCTGTAATCTTTAGACAGCCTGAGGAGAGTAGCATCGATCCTTTTGAATCTAGCTACGACGATTTCTTTGCTAATTTTGCGGTAGTTTTGCTAATTTTTGAGCACTTCTAACATTTTGTTGACGTAGGTGGTGCGGCTCATCACTACTATTCCTGCGCCTTTGTCTGCTTTGAGAATTCTTAAGTCTTTGTTGGACCTTACTGTGCTTAGTGCTTCTCTC
>NC_056725.1:4310782-4348282 GCF_019279795.1 Protopterus annectens
AGCTTTTCAACAGTCTCATTGACAGGAAAGTAATCTTTCTGCAGATTCCAGTAGTCATTGAAGTAAACAATAGGGAAGTAATCACCACTAACAGCATCAAATTTCACATCTGAAGGAACAACAATAGCTTTTCTTAACCAGAGCATCTAGGGCTTCTTACACTGTTCAAATCACAACGCCATGAGCAAAAACAGTGTATTACTAACAATCAGTTAATTATATAGGCAATTGAGATTATGAATGACAAAAATGGTAATACCAATGAAAAATACATGTAAAACATCGAAAAATCTGAATGTCTCCCAAATTACCTTCCCTTTTACAAAATATTAAAAAATTACAGGTCCAAGACTACCTAAATTTTACTTACAGATGTAACGTCTGTTAAACTGGAATTAATGGTAACTTATAAAGGGCTACCACTGACAGCTATGTACCCATTGTAGTATTTAAGAAACTTATCAGTGACATTGACCCTGTAGACTACATTCTGCTGTTAATTTCATATCTACCATGTGTGATGCTGCTTTCCTTTAATTATTCAACACATATCTCCCAGAGATCCAAGGGGATAAAAATAAAAAGACTCCTGCTCTTTGACTGCATAGGTTCATAGGTTCATACTAGGCTATCTGCCCGAGGGCATTTACAAGCCTAGCCCATAGTTTTGTGGCTTACGCCACCCCTTTAGTATGGGGAACTATACCCATTATTTTGCTGTGCCTCTGTCGAGCAGTGACACTGAGGTAATCCCTGGGGTATATCTGCGATCTCCCATCCATTGGTCAAGATTTCTCTTGAACAAGGCCAGCGAGGTGCTCTGCCTCACATATACCGGGATTTTGTTCCACAGCATAGGGAGTCTTTGGGTGATGAATCTATCCCTCCAGCACGTCCTATTAATAGCCGTGTCGAGGTTTAAGTCTCCCGCCCTTGTGGCTCTGACGGATCTAGATTTTTTGAGGTGAAGCATATTCATCAAATCTGGGTTTGACATGGCCTTGTATGTCAGGCAAAGGTCACCTCTGAGCAAGCAGTAAGCGACTGAATAGAGCTGGAGTTCTTTCAGTCGGGCAGCATAGGACAGATTTTTGAGACCCTTTATCCTTTTGGTGAGGAACTTTTGTGGCCTCTCCAGCTGCTGCAAGTGTCGGGTCAGATACATTCCGAATGGGGCATTGTACTCAATCATTGGTCTGATGAGTGATGAGTATAGGGAGACTATGACCTCCCTTGATCTAGATGTGAATCCCTTCATGATAAGGTGGGCAATGTAGAAGGTCTTCCTAACTACTTTAGCTACATGGGTGTCGAATGACAGGCTACTGTCAACCTGGGACCCCAGGTCCCTGATAACCTCTTCTGTGCTCAGAGGATTACCACCTATATGGTAGTTAGGGGTAACCTTGTTTTTCCCAAAGGGTATGACTATGCATTTTTTGGCATTTAACTTTAGGCCATGGCTCTGGCACCAGTTATCCGTTTCTGTGAGACCCTTCTGAAGGATATCTGTGTCAGATGTGTTTTCGACTACGGCGGCGAGTTTGCAGTCATCTGCAAACTTTGTCAGCCATAACCCTCCTGTGTTTGCTTGTACTTCGGAAAAGTAGATGCCAAACAAGAGTGGGCCCAGGACTGAGCCCTGTGGGATACCACTTGTGACAGGCTTTGAGTCTGACATGGCGCCAGCAACTCTGACCCTGTGGGTTCTGTCACTCAGCCAGTTTGCAACCCATCTTGTGATGTATGGGTTAACATTTAAGCTGATGAGTTTTTCAATGATACCAGAGTGGGGTATTGTATCAAGGCCTTCGCCAGATCGAGGTAGGCTGTATGGACTGCCTTTCCCTCATCAATGGCTTTGGTGACTGTTTCAAAAGTCAACCAAGTTTAAAAGGCATGATCTGCCTTTGACAAAGCCAAACTGGGTTGGATCCAAAGTCTGCAAATTCCCTATGTCTTTATTTATGAGGTCCATTATGATCCTCTCCATGGCTTTGCAGATAAGGCTTGTCAAGCTAATGGGCCGGTAATTTCCAGGGTCGGTGGAGGCACCGCCTTTGTGAAGTGGGACCACAGTCGCAGTGCGCCACCCCTGGGTACGTATCCAGAGGTGAGACTATGATTAAACAGCTGTCCTAGCTGTGGGTTTAATTCCTCGTTGAGTTCGTGGAGCACACAGCCTGGGACACCATCAGGTCCCATGGATGCTGTGTTTTTTGCTTTGGAGAGAGCAGTTCTCACTTGGGCGTTAGAGATGTTTGGGGGGCTGCAACCATTTGGTATAGATATCTCTCCTTTTGGGGGGGAGGGGGAGAAGTTTGCACTGAACCTGTCAGCCAGTATGTTGGCAATGTCTGTAGGATCAGTAATCTTCACATCATTTTGAACTAGTTCTGAGCATATCTGGGAGTTTCCTCCCAGGTTTCTAACATAGCTAAAGAAGGCCTTATGATTGTCTTTTGAGTCTTTAGCTATTTTTCTCTCAAAATTTGCTTTGGATGATTTTATGAGAGCTCTTAGTTTTTTACTTATAGTGATCAAAGGTGTTTTACCTTTTAAGGATTTTGCTCTATCTTGTAGTAGCTTCCTCCTTTTGTTGTAGAGTTTGTTTATGGCTGGGGTCCACCAGACTGGACGCTTGCCCTTGGCACAAAGAGTCTTTGTTTTGCTTGGGATTGCCTTATCCATGCAGTCCTGCAGGTACTGGTAGAAGGCATTTGTAAGTGATTCAGCGGCTTGAGTACTGTTTTCCACTGCCTCGGGGCCTTAAAGGAGACCACACTAGTCTTTAGAAGTGTGAAATCGGCTTCGAGAAGTTTTTACTGTGGTCTTTTTATTTCAGGTGGGGTGGGATGAGGACCTCCAGCAAGATTAGTTTGTGATCTGATCTCACCAGTGAGGGGTATACTTCGGTGTTGAACATTGTGCTCCCATGTTCGTGATGATGAGATCAAGTATGTTTTCTCCTCTTGTGGGGATGGTGACTAGTTGTTCCATGGCATTTGAGTTTATGAATTCCAGGAACTTTTGGGCTAGGGTGTTTGGGCTTGAGTAGTGTTCCCAGTCTATATTAGGGTAATTGAAGTCACCTAGTATGATGGTGTTTGGAGATACATTTATCCCTCCAGTGTTTTCAGGAAAGCCATGTGAGGTTCCTGAGTTTGTGAGGGTGGCCTGTAACATGCTACAATTTGCAGAGCAGTCTTGCCTATGGTTAATTGCACCTGGATGGTCTCCGATGCATCGTGCTTTGCCACCAGTCTTGAGGTGGGGGTGTCCTTGATGAATATGGATACCCCTCCTTTCTTGGTATTGTCCGGATTTTGGGGCCGGAACGCATGATATGAGGTAAAACCTGTTAGTGCTGGGGTGCTCTCAGGAGCCTTGAACCAGGTTTCTGTCACAGCACAGACATCGATGTTCTCCATACTGAGAAGGGCCTCGAGTCGTGCATTTTGAGATTTAGACTTCTGGCATTGAGCAGCATTACCCTTAGTTTTTTCCTTTTTTGTGTTCTAGGGTGGTAGGTTTAGAATTTGAGCCTTGCCTAAAAAGGCACTATGGAGGTGGCAAGAGCCTTTGCCAATATCCGGAATCCCAGGGGTGACAGGTGCAAGCCGTCCCTTGCGAAGCAGCGTGGCTTGTCCAGCATGTCATCCCAGGCAGACAGACATTGGATCCCCTTTGAATGACACCAGAGTTTAAGCCAATTGTTAAAGCTGATCATCTTATCTCTGTATTATGGCATCATTCTTGGTGAAGGTAGGATACTGCTCAAGGTCAGGGTCATACCTGCCTGGGCTACATAATCAGAGAGCTCCTCAATGTCTCTTTTCATGTAGTCCAAGGAGGTACGTCTCAGGTCGTTTACACCAGCGTGGACAATGACTGAGTCGTATTTGTACCTGCTGTTGAGAGACCCGAGTGCTTGCGTTATGTGGCGGATTCTAGCGCCAGACAGGCAGCTTACTGTAACTCTCTCCTTACTCAGTCTGGTGAGCGGGACATCAGTGTGTCTTGACTATGGAGTCACCAATGACTAGTGTGTCTGGCATTGTGTTTGGCCTTAAGGGCTGTGACTGTTTGACACTCTGACTGTGAGGTCTATGTGTTGCAGGTGTTGTGTTCTGAGGTGGTGGTTGTTTGGGTGTCTGCTTTGGTGGCCTCTGCTGTTTTGGTAGATTTTTGATCAGAGCCTCCGAGTATGTCTTTGTGTGTTTATGTGTATGATTTGAGGTTGTGATGGTACTATGTGAGACTGGGTCTATAGTGTGTGTGGTAACCTTCTCCTCCTGTCTGGTCTTGACAGTCCTATGTTGAGAGAGCTCAGCCTCCAGTTTGGCTGTATAGTTGCATCTCTCGCATGTATTTGTGTTTTGTGGGAGGAGGAGAGGGATGTCTGTGTACATGAGGCAATTGTAACATTGCCTCAATATTCCCAGGTTCACCAGCTGAGCAGGAGAGGACACTAGCAACTGATCCCTCGACATGCTAGAAGGAATAGACAAAAAAACTTTAAAAGAGATTCCGGGGATGTGGGTGTCCGAGAAATGGGGTTCGCCTTTTTGGGGTACTATCTATAACAAGAGTGCTGTATCACGGTGATAAGTACTGTAGGAGCAAGTGCTAGGCTTGACAGATACAGAATAGGCTACTCGGAGTCAGGTAGAGATGATCTTTTTAGTTATAGGATATGCTGATTAGATCAGTAGTATAGTTCGAGGAAGGTAGTTTTAAGGGAAAATTTGAAGAGTGGACTTTAGGTAGCCCTAATAGTTTAAATCTGCTTAACCGGCGTTGCCCTAGTGTGCAACGGTAGCAGCTCCGCGCTAAATTCCGCTAAACCGCGCAAACGCGCGTTTAGTGTGTTTTATATCAGGGGGCTGAAAGAAGCTAGAAACTGGCCCAAAACGACCAATAAACTACAAGTTACTGGCTGAAACCTCACAAAACTGGACCAACAGGCAGCTCAATGCTTCCCACTCCCATTGGTAAGCAAGGGAACTTCCTCTCTTCCAAATTAGGCAAAGAATCAGTAACAGGAACTGCAAACAAAGTCCACGGATCAGCAAGCTCTGAAACTGGACTACTCTAGCTCAGTAAGGCGGGAAAACAAGAGATATTTTTTTTTTTTTTTTTTCAGAAAACAAGCAGAAACAGATACAGTAAACACTTATAAATGCTATAAATCAGCTATCACAGCCTACACAAACAATTTGCAACAGTTACAGATTTTAAAAGTAACAAACTGAGAAACCAAGTGCAATAACAGAATAAACGCAGAATAAACAATAACAATATATCAGCAAGCAGGCGAAATACAGTTGCTAGATAAATAGAAGTGGAAAGCCACAAAAATATACTTAAATCAGGTAAAGTCGCTTTTTTAGCTCTCTGAAGCTTGGATTACTCTGCTGGCCACCACGAGGATCTGTGCTGAGTAGGTACAAGCTAAAAACGCGTTTAGCGTGTTTTATATCAGGGGGCTGAAAGAAGCTAGGAACTGGCCCAAAACGACCAATAAACTACAAGTTGCTGGCTGAAACCTCACAAAACTGGACCAACAGGCAGCTCAATGCTTCCCACTCCCACTGGTAAGCAAGGGAACTTCCTCTCTTCCAAATTAGGCAAAGAATCAGTAACAGGAACTGCAAACAAAGTCCAGGGATCAGCAAGCTCTGAAACTGGACTATTCTAGCTCAGTAAGGCAGGAAAACAAGAGATTTTGTTTTTTTTTTCTTTCAGAAAACAAGCAGAAACAGATACAGTAAACACTTATAAATGCTATAAATCGGCTATCACAGCCTACACAAACAATTTGCAACAGTTACAGATTTTAAAAGTAACAAACTGAGAAACCAAGTGCAATAACAGAATAAATGCAGAATAAACAATAACAATGTATCAGCAAGCAGGCGAAATACAGTTGCTAGATAAATAGAAGTGGAAAGCCACAAAAATATACTTAAATCAGGTAAAGTCGCTTTTTTAGCTCTCTGAAGCTTGGATTACTCTGCTGGACACCACGAGGATCTGTGCTGAGTAGGTACAAGCTAAAAAACGCGCGTTTAGCGTGTTTTATATCAGGGGGCTGAAAGAAGCTAGGAACTGGCCCAAAACGTCCAATAAACTACAAGTTGCTGGCTGAAACCTCACAAAACTGGACCAACAGGCAGCTCAATGCTTCCCACTCCCACTGGTAAGCAAGGGAACTTCCTCTCTTTCAAATTAGGCAAAGAATCAGTAACAGGAACTGCAAACAAAGTCCAGGGATCAGCAAGCTCTGAAACTGGACTATTCTAGCTCAGTAAGGCGGGAAAACAAGAGATATTTTTTTTTTTTTTTTTTTCAGAAAACAAGCAGAAACAGATACAGTAAACACTTATAAATGCTATAAATCGGCTATCACAGCCTACACAAACAATTTGCAACAGTTACAGATTTGAAAAGTAACAAACTGAGAAACCAAGTGCAATAACAGAATAAATGCAGAATAAACAATAACAATGTATCAGCAAGCAGGCGAAATACAGTTGCTAGATAAATAGAAGTGGAAAGCCACAAAAAAATATACTTAAATCAGGTAAAGTCGCTTTTTTAGCTCTCTGAAGCTTGGATTACTCTGCTGGCCACCACGAGGATCTGTGCTGAGTAGGTACAATGGTTTATGTTTGGACATCTTTCTTTTTTCCCCTAATTTGGGAAAATCTGCAATATGGGCAGTGCACCCAGACTCTGTATGCAGACGCTACAGTGTTGCTCAGATCAGCAATTTACAGCATCCTATGAATAGTAGCTCATTACCAAAAGGCCTTTGGTCAGTGTTAGAAAATGATGATCTACACACACACACACACACACACACACACACACACACGCACACAGTAGTATTGATGCTGGTACATCAGCTACAATTTAGAAAGAAACTATTCACAAAACAAGTTTCATTTTTCAGACAACCTGAGTGTTGATCTTCACCATAATCTTCATCATAATTTGTTTTCAGCTCATGTATCAAAGCTAGCAAATGACTGACTGACTAGTATGACTAGTGTCCCTACTGTAGGGTAATAAAAGGTACAGTAGTGTAAGTAAACCTACCAAAAGAGTAAATGTTTGAATGATCTCTGCTACAGTAGCATAAGCTAGATGGGTTATATCCTGCAAAAAAGATACAACAGCTAGCCACTATCCAATGCTTAAGGGCACCATCCATGTGCCAAAACCATTAGCTTGAGCAGAACTGAAGAAAAGAGTGGTTTGGGGGACAAGCCTTTCAGAGCTTTCATGTCATCTGAAACGGGGGAGGCTAGACCTCCTGAAAATGTCAATGTCAGAGAAATAGCACCCTGGTAAAAAAAAGGGAGGGAGGTGGCGGGATGAAGCAGCTATTGCGGCAGTGAAAATTCAACTGAAAAGGTAAATGTACTTGCACAGCTGCACTATGAAGATAATCTGATCAGTGCTGCAGCAGCCTTAGCTAAATGGGTAGACTACCATAGCTGAATCTGACTGGGATGAGGAAGGATAAGGGTCCAAGAGCACCTGGAGAATACTCCTAGCAAAGGGTGCCCAACACAAGGAGTCTAGTTTGTGGAGCTTTGTAATGGTATGTACAAAGAACCAAGTTGCTGCTTTCTAGAATACTTCTAGAATCCAACCCTTTCCAAACAGCCACAGATGAAGCCAAGACTCTGGAACAATGAGCCTTGACCCTGCCTAGGATTAACTTGTGGTGGGTATAATGAAAGGTAATAGCATGAGACAACCATTTGGAAATTGTCTGTTTTGACACGTTGTCCTTTCTTCTTACCTTCACATGCAATGAACAACTGATGAGAGTTCTGAAAGACTTAGTTATGTCAAGATAACACCCAAGTTAAATGATAAAAATAAAAACAAAAAGTGTAATGCACACTCCACAACAAACTTCAACATACTTCAACAAATTTTAATGTAATAAAATTAGAAGTTATGTACTCACCATAACTTTCCATCTGAGTAGGTACTTCATTTGTCTGCAACCTGTAGGTCTCGGATCCGACCGGCAGCTTTACGAGCTTCAAGAGCCAAGCTCCTAGCTCTTCCCCTCCACCACACTACCTCAGATCGGTTTTACTGTATCACCTGAAAAAAACTGTAATAAACAGGTTCAGATATTCTCAAGAATCATAAAGATCCTAGAAACCCGATACAGGTTAGGGGGATGGCAGGGGGGATGGTTGCAGACAAATGAAGTACCTACTCAGATGGAACGTTCTGGTGAGTACATAACTTCTAAATCTGAAGTAGTTACTTCATTTGTTCTGCAACCTGTGGAACAGAGTCCCCAGCTACCTAAACAAAGAAACCTGGGTGGTCTATGGGAGGATATTCTGAAGCACCGTGGAGCCAAAGGACGCCCTGCTTCTAGATATCATGTCCAGCTTATAATGAGAAATAAACGTATGAGCAGAAGACCAAGTGGCTGCTGAACATATGTCGTCCAACGGCATCCTGGACCAGAAGGCTGCAGAAGTTGCGATGGACCTTGTGGAATGTGCACGAATTTTGAATGGGGTTGTTTTGCCTGATGCCTTATAAGCCTGAGAAATACATTGACAAATCCAATTATTGGCAAATCCAATTAGCCAGTGTCACTTTGGATATAGGTTTTCCCATGTATGAAGGAGCAGATGACACAAAGAGTTGATCAGCCTTACGAACATCTTTGGTCCTGTGCAGGTAAAAACGCAACTGTCTATGTACGTCTAGTGTATGCAACATGTATTCTCCCTTATTTTGAAAATTTTTGAAAAACACTGGCAGATTGATAGTCTGATTGATATTTGCCAGAGATGCCACTTTTGGTAAGAAAGACGGGTTAGTCCTGAGAGACACTCTGTCATTGTGGAAAATAAGATAGGGAGGTTTCATGCACAAAGCTTGGAGCTCTGAAACCCTTTTAGCAGAAGTTATGGCCACCAAGAATGCTGTTTTCCAGGACAGAAAATTAAGGGGTACAGAAGCTGCAGGTTGAAACGGAGGTTTCGTTAAGGCTTGCAGAACAAAGGTTAAGTCCCAAGGGGGAGTCACGGATTTCACTGGTGGCTTGAGAAGGAAAACGCCATGCAAGAATGTCTTACACAATTTTGTAGATGCTAGAGATCCTAATCCGTCTCCCACATGAAAATGGGATATTGCTGCCAACTGTACTATTACCGTTGATGCACTGGCCCCTTGTTCAAAAATCATGGACTAAAAATCCAAGACTGTAGGAACCGAAACAGTAAAGGGGTTGAGACCTTGGCTGTTAGCCCACATAGAAAATTGTTTCCACTTGCTATTATAGATTTTCCTGGTGGACGGTTTATGAGCCGCTACCAGAATAGTTTTCACTGGTGATGAGATACCGGGAGTCCTTGCCATTAGTGGAACTGGATCAACCAAGCTGCGAGCTTGAGGTTTACCAGGTTCGGTGTTGGGCACCCCGCTGGGTGTGATATCAGATCTGGAATGGGATCCAGGATTAAAGGGGAGGAGAGACTGTGAGACCGCAGGTATGGAAACCAGATTTGACGAGGCCAGAATGGGGCTATGAGGATAATTTCGCTCTCCAACCATGCGGCTTTCTGAATGAACTTCGCCATGAGCGGAAGCGGGGGGGTAAGCATAGAGTAGACCAGGAGGCCAAGCATGAATCAGAGCGTCTCTGGGGCTCTCCCCTTCTGGGGGAAGAATTGCGAAGAACTCGCTTCATTTTGTGTTTTGGGGGGTAGCAAAAAGATCGCAACGAGGCCAACCCCACTTGTGGAAAATTTCCTTCGCAACTTTCGGATTGAGAGACCACTCGTAAGGACTGAGAATTATTCGACTCAATTTGTCCGCCAGAATGTTGGATCGTCCCGGAATGTGCGTTGCTCTCAGAAAGCGGTTGGTGGATATCGCCCATTCCCAAACTCTCATGGCTTCTCGACAAAGAGGGTAGGATCTGGTTCCCCCTTGTTTGTTTATATACCAGACCACTGACATATTGTCCGTCTGTATTGCAATCGTTCCTAGAGGTAGAAGGTCTTGGAGAGCCTGCAACGCTAGAAGCACCGCCCTCATCTCCAGAACATTTATGTGCAAGGTGGTCTCCGACAAGGTCCACGTACCTTGGACGTTTCTGCCCAAACAATGCCCTCCGACCCTAGGCGAGAAGCATCCGTGGTTAACGTGACCTGGGGGGGGGGGGATTACAAAGGGTCTCCCTTGCCTGAGTTCTGGGGAGTGAAGCCACCAAAGGAGGGATTCCCTGCAAACTCTGCTCAGGGGGATAGGAGTGTTCAATGGGTGGAGTAACAGTGACCATTGAACTTGGAGTGTCCACTGTAATATACGCATCCTTAGGCGAGCATGGAGAGAGAGAGAGGCCGATAGCCGCTGCCATCGAGCCTAGTGCTCTCAGGACCAACTCCGCCGACGGAGCTTTGGTGCGAAGAAGAGCCAAAACCTGGAGTGAGAGGCTGGACAGCCTGTCCGAGGTCAAAAAGGCCCGAGAAGATCGGGAATCTAGCCTGGCTCCTATGAAATCTAATGCTTGCACAGGATGAGGAAAGGATTTCGGTATGTTGACTGAGATGCCCAAGCTGTCGGCAAGAGACAGCACATAGTCTCTCGCGGTACAAAGTTGATGTCTGTTGGTTGCTGTGAGGAGCCAGTCGTCTTGGTACGGAAAGACCCTTATGCCCTGAAGCCTCAGGTGGGCCGCAACCACTGCCATGACTTTGGTGAACACCCTGGGGGCTGAGGTGAGTCCAAACGGAAGGATCCTGAACTGGTAATGACTGGCCCCTAGCCGGAAGCGGAGGAACCTCCTGGACCGTCTGTCCATTAGGATGTGGTAGTACACGTCCTTGAGGTCTATAGAGCACATCCAGTCGTTCTCTTGCATTAAGGGGAGAATAGATTGTAGAGTGACCATCCGGAATTTTTCTTTGGGGACAAACATGTTCAGGGCGGACAAGTCTAGAATGAGCCTGAGGTCCCCCCGTCTTTTTTGGCACTAAAAAGAACCTTGAGTAGTAGCCCAATCCAGATTGGTCTGGGGGGACCCGCCGGATGGATCTTTTTTCTAACAACTTTGAAATCTCTACGGTCGCCGCCTCTCTTTGATTGGGTGGGACATCGGGGAGGCGACCACCTGAGGGAGGACGAAATAGGAAGGGAATTTTGTAGCCTCTGGATATAATTCGGAGCACTCATCGATCATTCATGATTGACTCCCACATTGACAGGTGCTTCGTTAAACGCCCCCCGACTGCCTCCAGAGCTGGACAGTCGGGTAAGCCCTCAGGGCTGCTGTGCAGTCTCTCGGAGAAAGGCTCCCTAGACCCGAAGTTACGCGGTCCCCCCTCTGCCTCTGAGCAGGTGTCCACCCTGCCCTCCTCTGCCTCTGGAGGGCGCAGTGTCCGAAGCTGGATAGGATTGCTGAGACTTGCGGAACCACAGCTTCTTTTGCCCCCTCTGATTCCTTGAGGAGGAACGTTGGGGGCTCGAGAAGCGGACTCCGATGGCAGACAGCGTCTTCCCGTCCTTCTCACTTTGGACTAGTGTATCGCATACGGTCTTGCCAAAAAGCAAAGAGCCGTCAAAGGGTGCGTTCGCGAAGGATGCCTTGAAAGGTTCCGCGAAATTACAAAGATGGAGCCAGGCGTGACGTCTCAAGACAACACCTGCCCCGCTGGTCCTTGCAGCTCCCTCCGTAGCATAAGACAGTAGCCGCATGGACATATTTGAAATGGACTCGAGAGTGGCCATATGTATCGAGAACACGGTTTTGTCCTCGACCGACATGGACTCAGGTGGAGCTGCAGTGTATTCCTTGATCAAATCCCGTTGCAGCCTGATAACATGTGCCATATAATTCAGCACCCTCACGGAGAAGGTTGCTGAAGCAAAGGTCCGCTTCCCTATACGGTCCAGCGCCCGGGACTCCTTGTCTGGCAGGTGGACCGTGGAGCTTTCCTGGGAGAGTTCTCTGTTAGTGGCAGCAGCCACCAACATGGCATCAACAGGAGACCCTTTGGCCCAAGCCTCCCTGTCTGAAGGAGGGCTAAGGATTTTATCCGGTCGGCGTGGGATAGGGTCCACGGTGTCGGGATCCTGCCAAGCCCTGGTAGTCAGGAGATCTACCAGGGGATCTGCCGGTGGGGAAACCCAGGAGGTAGATGGGCCCGCTTCAAACGCCTCCAGAAATACGGACTCATCCGAGGAAGGTTTTTGGGCAGACCACCCCCCCCCCCCTAATACGCAACATTTCCATGATGTCTCCAAAGGAGACATCCTCAGGGGGTGACCTCGGGGAACCTTCCCTTTCCTCTAAGTCCGTATCTGTGGTGACGGACTCGGGGGAGTCCATGTGCCTCCTTTTACACATCCGTTTATGAGGCACCTCCTCTGTGGGACTGTCAGAAGAGGGCTCGTCAACGGCCTCTTGTTCCTCCGAGGGAACCAACTGGAGGGTCTCAGCAGGCTGTCCCCGATGGAAAGATGATGGAAGTTAGACCCGTATGCAATGGGGGAGCGGAGGGATCCAAAGCCCGAGTCGGGGACCTGGAAGACCTCGAAAGTACCCCCTCCACTACCTCGAACGCCGAGGGAGAACTACTCTTCCGGCCCCGAGAGCAGTCTCCTTGGCTCCAAGATAGGGATCGGGGTCGGAGCCGAAGCCATCGGATCCGAAAGGGAGGTGCTCTCAGACATAGGCGGCGCCGAAGATGCACCCGCTCCCAAGGATCCGACGCCCGGCCCACGGCCCCGAGAGCTCGGATCCGAGATACTCGAGGGTATGGTCGGCGTCGAGAAGGCTTGGGCCACTGGCGCCTACAAAACCCCGGCTCCGAAAGGGCCTGGATTCGAAGACTCCAAAACCCGGATCCGTGTTGAAGAAGGAGAAATCGGGGCAAATATTGAAGCTGCACTCCCCCCCTGTGGAGGGGGGGCAGGAGCACCCCCATCTGCATTTGGGTCTGCAAAAACCGACATCATCCTATCCATATCGGCATTGGAGAGAGACCTAGTAGATCTAGAGGAGGTCGTAGAAGCGGGCCTGGAGGGCCGCCTCGACGACCTCAAGGGTGATAGGAGTTCCTCCTCTGGCTCCGGTGAGAATGAAGGAGATCGAAGCTGAGGAGGAGAAGGTCCGGACACCCTCGGAGGCGATTTAACAATTTTTGAAGGCGGAGCCGAGGGATGAGGCTCAGCTCGCCTCATCTGTCTGTGCTTCGCCCTGTGCTTTTCCCTAGAAGGAGAAGACTGAACTTCCTTCGTACTCAAGGCAGTAGTGGGAGGTTGAGTCCCAGCCTGAGTCGAGGGAATCAGGGGTGCCGAAGCTACCTGGGCAGCCTGCACCTTGGAGGGAGAGGAGGAAGAGGTCTCCTCCGGGGGAAGCAATCCCGCCAGAATAAGCCTGTTCCTCCTGTCCCTCACAGCCCGGGGGTTGAAGGCTGCGCAAACCTGGCAGTCAGAAGACAAATGGACAACCCCCAGGCATATAACGCACTGAGTGTGGCCATCAGCTCGGGAAAGCTTATGGCCACACCGAGTGCACTTTGAAAAAATAGCTTTATGGCCTTCGGCCATTTTGCTAACACACACACTCACATGCCCAAACACCTAGGGGAAGGTTTTACTGAATAAAAACGCAATCCCGAAAACAAAAAAGGGCAGAGAAACACTCTAAATATTCTTCTTTTAAACTTATTAAACTTTTAAGAAAAATCTCTTGAAAAAAATTCACTTCCCTGTCTAAGCTCAGGAGCTCTTCTCAAGACGCTTGTATTCAAGCCGCGGCAAAAACGATCTGAGGTAGTGTGGTGGTGACAGGGGATTGTGGGTAGAAGGGAGGAGCTAGGAGCTCGGATCTTGAAGCTTGGAAAGCTGCCCTTCGGATCCGAGGTCGGATCCGAGACCCACAGGTTGCACAACAAATGAAGTAACTACTTCAGATCCACACACTGTGCTGCTTTCGTCTTACAAACATGAAGACTTCATCAGTTATAGTCCGCCATTAAAAATTTAAATACAAACTATTCAGTGAGGACTTACACACACAACTTGAGTTCAAAGAACTCCAGGCATTAATGTAGTTTCTACTTCTAAGTTTTAAAGATGAAAGCAGCTTTAGTGTGATTTTTTTACTTCACTTTCAACACATTTTTCAGTGTACAACTGTGCATGTGATTGCTTTAGCTGCACTTCATTATTTAATCTACATAACACAACTAGATGTTTCAGGTCTGGTTCCTTAAGAAATTGCACAAGTTAGCTGAGTGACATCATAATTTATTCTTCTAATTCAAATTTCATTGGAAGAATTGTTTGCATTTATTTATTTTTTTTAAATGACAGATGAACTCTGATGAAGTCTTCATGTTTGCAAGACAAAAGCGCTCAGTCTGTGGTTTTCTTACATTAAACTTGCTGAAGTTTGTTGTGGAGTGGCCTTCCTACTTTTTGTTTTTTTAGTTTACTGACGTTTACAATACCAAAATTGTCTGTGGACATCCAAATTATGGAGTACCTTCTCTCCCTCATTTTAGGTGCTGGTAAGAAGAAAGTGAGACAAACAGCTTTGCTCAAAGTAAACACGGATACCACTTTAGCCATACATGAAGGATTAGCTCTTAAGGAATCCCTATTTTTGTGGAAAATTAGATGAGGTTGATCTAACATAAAAGCTTAAAACTCAGATACCCTTCTTGCAGAAGTCAGAGCAATCAGTCAAACTGTTTTCCATGTTAAAGTTGTCAGCCTGATGAGATGTTTCCACTGAAGCCATAGTCACTTTTTTCCAAGCTAAAACTTGGATACCCAAGAGGAGTCGCCTCTTTTCTACGTGCCTTGGTATGTAAAACATTTTCACATGTGCATGTAATGAAAGGGGGGATCCATGGGCAGACATGCAGAAATAGCTGACAAGAGTACCTTGAATATGATGGGCTAGAGGATAGTAACTCAAACGAATATTGTAGAACCAGAGAAACACTAGCCTTAAGAAGGCCCTGGTTGTTGTCTTGGCAACAACTAGAAAATCTCATCTGCTAATATAGAACTTTTTAGTAGCATTTTTTCCTCCTCTAATATTTGCTGCAGTCTTTACAGTACAGTTGTGTAACATCTTGCCATAGTAGCAGATGTCCAACTTCTCACTGTTGCAGTATTCCTTAATAAAGGGTATCCTGCCAAGGATAGCCGAATGTCCGGCCAGAAAACCAAAGCCTTAGCTTCTTCTGGGTGCTGTACATCAAGACATATGCACTACATTTAAGGTGTTAGGTACATAAGCAAAGTACAAATGCTAATCCCCTGAAAAGAATTAACCCAGGAAAAGCAGGGCAATCCAAAAGGAAAATAAAGTATGTGTGTATACAGAAAGGGAGGAAGGAACACAACCTGAGCAAAATCGGGGGGGCGGAGGGTGGAATACTGCAAAAGTGAGAAGTAGGGCATCTACCGTTATGGTAAGATCTTACACAATTGTAGTATGCCCTTTCTTATCACTACTGCTGTCTTCCTTACTAAAGAGGCAGTACAAAAGCTAGTGGACAGGATGAGAAGAGGAAGCCACAAAGTAGCTCTCCAATAAACCGAGCATGATGGCCCTAGCAAAACAATCTGTTCAGCAAACATTTATTTTTTTTTGGGGGGGGGCACCCTGCACTCCCCAGATGAGGTGACCCCTCCACACCTCCTGGAATTATATATACCAACTGAGAGGTCACACAACAGTAGAGAAAAAGACAATCTCCAATGCCAATGAGAGTGGGTTCAGTGAACTACCTTCGATTTTTTTGCGTTTGATGAAACTGCCTTCAAATCAACATGAATCTGGGGTCTGAACCCCCTCAATTTCTCATGGCTGATGTTCCTTTAAAAAAGAAACAAAAAAAAAAAAAAAAAAAAAGACAGATGTGGCTTAAGTGAATTAAGAACCCACACAAAAAATGGCATGACTTCACTCTCCCTTCAATGAGATAACATGTTCCCCTCAAACCTCCGCTTGACATCAATAAGCGAACCAAGAATTTCTTTCCTAACAAGAACTTGCAGAATCCCCATAGGCCTCTCCAAAACAATCAGCTGCAGTTCCCCCTCCTCACTTGCAGCAGACATAGGCACAACCCCAAAGGATGTGCAGGCAGGCAGACCCATGTCAGCTTCCAAATAGGTCATGACTGAGGAGGCCGGTGTTTGAACGGGACAGTCCTTGGGTTTTTCATCCAACCCGATGGAGATGTCCAGAAAAGGCTGTACAGCAGAAGTATCACTAAACATATTTTTTGACTCATCTTAAGAGGCAGTTGACAGTCAGGATGGGGGAATCAGAAGCCATGGTTCCCTGAGCTAATATCTTCAGATGCTAGTTCTCTAAATATATGGAAAGGGATGAAAGAAGGCTGTGCAGAATTTAGTCACAAATGCCTGATAAATTTCAGAGTATGGCTGTGGGTAGCATGGAGACAAAAAAAGGCACTTCACACGTATATCTTTATAGTCTGCCTCCAACATTCGCATTTTGCCTTCCCAGATAACATGTATAAGGTTATACAACAAAAGGAAAAACTGAAGAAAGAGACCCCAATGGAGTACTTATATTTCAAAGACTCAGTAACTGAAGCAATGTGACAAACTTACAGACCAAATTCAAAAGTAGCTTTCAGACTGGCAGCAAACAAGTTCTGAGGATTATGGACTCGTACGTCACTTATGAAACTTACACCACAGACATAGGACATAGGTCTGATGTACGCTGCCTGGAAGGAGCTATGGTTGTGATATGTTGGCCAGATATCTGGCTATCTTCGACAGAATATCCCATTAGTAAGGAATACTGATAATGAAGGACATCATAAGCATCTAACGGGTCTTAAGACCTTCATCCAGTTAGTTACAGTTGTTATGTATCAAACACTCATCTTATACAAGTAAGTCCAGTCTGTGCGATAGTTGTCATCAGCTATTTCCAAAGGAAGGGAGAAAGTACAGCTGTGTACACTTACCATAAATGTAGATGTTCGCGTGTATTCACTGTTGCAGTCATTACATTTGGGTAATCTGCTGGCAGGTTGCCCTCAGTCAGCCTGATTAACAAAGTCTTGGGTCCTGCGTCAGTTGCTGTTCCTTCTTCCATGACATCAGGTCGTCAGGAGTATAAAACATGCAGCTGACATCATTACCTCAGTTTTTCTTGCCCCAGATGTTAGCCCCCCCCCCCCCCGAATGGGGTGCAAAATATAATTTTAAATTACAGCAATACACCTCCAATCAAAAGCAAATACACCAAAAAGGCTTTTAAGCATAGTAACAGAAAGTAGAGGTATAGTCAGAGCAAAACAGGGGGCTGGAGGGAGGGTAACCAGGACTGCAACAGTGAATACACTCGAGCATCTAGGAGGGAGGGTAAACCAGGACTGCAACAGTGAATACACTCGAGCATCTACATTTATGGTAAGTGTACACAACTGTACTATGTTGTTCGTGTTTCACTGTTGCAGTCATTACATTTGGGTAGATTCCCAAAGACATGGTTGGGAGGATGGATTTATACAGCATTAGGACCAGCTATAAGGCCCTGCAAGACAGCAGTGGCAAAGCCAGCTCTGAATTTAGAGAAAATTGGAAGATGATGATGCTTGGTGAAAGTATGAACTGAACTTCAGGTAGTAGCTTCTAGAATATCCCTGGTAGTAACACCTCTGAGAAAGGCTGTAAAAGCAGATGCAGCCCTGGTGGAATGAGATCTGATCCCCTGGGGGATGGGCTTTCCATGGTGCTTATAGCAGAAATGAATGCAATGGCTTATCCATTTAGAAATGGTTTGTTTTGAAATAGCCTTTCCCTCTGCCCCTGCAGCGAATGCTACCAGCAGTTGTTCAGATTTTCTTCGAGTTTTAGTCCTGTCCAAGTAGAATCTCAGTTGTCTGTGCACATCCAATGAATGCAGAATCAGTTCCCCTTTGTTCTGTGGATTGGGAAAGAAAGTTGGCAAATGAATGGACTGATTAAGAGCCACACTGGATACCACCTTGGGCATGAAGGATGGATTGGTCCTGAGTGACACCCTGTCCGCATGAAAGATTATGAAAGGCTCCACTGCCATAAGGGCCTGTAACTCCGATATCCTTCTAGCTGAAGTGATTGCCAGAAGGAAGGCTGTTTTCCAAGAAAGAAATTTTAAGTCTGCAATAGCAGCTGGCTCGAAATGAGGCACAGTGAGTTTCTCCAACAAAAAGTTAAGGTCCCAGGCAGGGGTTGGAGCTCTCCTGGGAGGTCTCAAATTCTTGGCCCCTCTGAGGTACTGCTTGAGAAGAGGATGAGAGAAGAGGGGAGGTTCTGTGTTACAATGAGCGGAAATTGCTGAGGCATGGATTTTAATGGAGGAAAAAGACAGGCCTTTGTGAGGCATCTCAGTTAAATATTGTAAAGTCTGAGGTAAACTGGGCGCTGCTGTGCTCATTCCTTGAGATTGATTCCAAGCACAGAATGTTTTCCATTTGTTAGCATAAGATCTTCTAGTACTAGGTCTTCTCGCCTCCAAGATGACATCCATCACAGGTTTGCTGAGGGATGGTAAGGGTGAATTTAAGTGATTAGCCAAGCTGCAAGGTTCAATGTAAGGAACTGAGGGTGCAGAATCTGGTTCTCCTGCTGAGACAGTAAGGAAGGTGTCTGAGGCAGGTGCCATGGAGATATTTGTGACGCACTGCACAGGAGCGGGTACCAGTGTTGGTGTGGCCAGTCTGGAGCAATCAAAATCATTTTTGGTTTGTCCTGTTTGACTTTTAGCAGAACTTTGGAGAGCAGAGGGGGAAAGGCATAGACTGATAGTTTTTTCCAGCTGAAGGACAGAGAATCCACTTTCCAGGCTTTTTTGTGAGGAGTTCTTGTGCAAAATTTGCCCAACTGGTAGTTCTGGGGGGCGGCAAATAGATCTATGTCTTGGCTCCCCATTTGCTTGTCAACATGTTGCAGATTTGTGGTTCCAGTTTCCATTCGTGTGGGTCCATGAGATTTCTGCTTAGTTTGTCTGCCAAAATATTCAGCTTTCCTGGCAGGAACTGAGCTTGTAGTTGCACTTGGTAGCTTAAGGCCGTGTTCTACAATGCCGTGGCTAATCTGAAGAGGGGTTAGGAATGTGTACCCCCCTGCTTACTTATGTACCACATAACCGTGGTGTTGTCCGTCTTTACCATTAGTTGTCCTGGATGAAGGCAGTCCTTGAAGGCTGTCAGAGCATTCTGTACAGCTAACATTTCTTTTTGATTGATATGTAGGTGCATTTGATTTGGGCTCCATTTGCCCTGAATGCACTTCCCTGCCAGATGAGCCCCCCATGCATAGTCTGATGCGTCTGTAGTTAGGGTTTGGGTGGCAGGAGGTAGTGTGAATGGCAGTCCCTTGTTTTGGTGGCAGGCCTCTGCCCACCATAAGAACTCTAGGTGTAGAGGCAAGGTATGATAGGAATCATTGTTTCCAGGCTGTAACAATGTTGATTCCATAAACCTTTTAAGTACCATTGAAGTTTCCTCCTATGCAGTCTTGCATATAGAATTAGAAGAATATAGGAGGCCATGAACCCCAAGGCTTGGAGTATTTGTCTTGCAGATAGCAGGGTTTTTGTGGCCACCTGCTTGAAGTAAGTTACCAAATGATTTTGCTTTTCTGGCATGAGGAAAGCCATCTGGGCAGTTGTATTCAAGCTTGCACCCAGGAATGTAATCTGTTGAGAGGGTACCAGTTGTGATTTATTTTTGTTTATGGTGTACCCTAGACAAATTAGAACCCTGTTTACAAACGCCAGATGTTTTTAAGTGTGGCCTGGTTTTCTGCCTGAATTAGACAATCGTCCAGGTATGGATATATCTGAATATTTCTTTGCCTGCAAAATGCAATTACTGGAGCCAGGCACTTTGTGAATACCCTGGGCGCAGTAGACAAGCCAAAGGGCAGTGCAGAGAACAGATAATGCAAGTAGCCTGCTTTGAGGCATAGGTATCTTCTGCAAGATTCCCTGATTGGGATATGCAGGTAAGCTTCTTTTAAATCTAGAGTTGCCAACCAGGCATCCTTGCCTAGCATAGGAAGTAACTGGTGAAGAGTCAGCATCTTGAATTTTGGAATGTCCAGAAATGTATTTAGAGTAGACAGGTCCAGAATTGGATGCCATGATTTGTCTTTTCTGGGTACCAGGAAAAGTCTGGAATAGAAACCTTGTCCCTTTCACTCTTCTGGTACTAGTTGAATAGCCCCCATGTTTAGAAGGGAAAGTACTTGTTTCTGAGCCTCTGCCCACTGATTTGGGGGCAGGTCTGGCCACCCGTTTGGAGTTTGCAACGTGGGGAAATGAAATTTGTATCCCTGGGATACTATATTTAAAACTCATTTGTCCTGGGTTATGAGTTTCCAGTTTTTTGCATGAAGAGCAATCTTTCCCCCCCAAATGGTCGGCTGAAAGGTAAGTGCTTGGTAATTTTAAAGGAAAGTCATTGAGACGGTTTACCATAGTGGGGGTTGTCTTGCTATTTCCAGACTTGGAAGTGGAAGCACCCCTTTGCTTAGTTCCGAGAGTCCCTTGGGACTGAAACCTGGTGCTTTTGGACTGTCTGGGTTTGCCTTGTGTGGATCTGGAAGGAACTATAAAGGACCAGTTCTTAGTAGGCCAGTGCCTACTAAATCTTGGAGGTTGCACTTGTAAGAAATCTTTCACAGTTTGCATAGATTTAGCTTTATCTTCCATCTTTTTTAGAATTTCTTCAGCCTTATTGCCAAACAGACAGTCCTGATGTTAAGGAGCATCCAACAAAATTTAACATGATTAGGCAGAGATTGCTCCTTAAGCCAAGCATGCCTTCTAAGCACAGACCCAGTAACAGCAGCCCTGCACGAGGCCTCTAAAGGATCAAAAACAAATTGTAAAGTATGTTTTCCAACTTGTTCAGCTGACTGCAATAAATCCTGTAAATCTTTATTTTCCACACAGTCAGAAATCAACATAATTTTCTGTTTAAGCAGTCCCCTGATATGCTGTTGATATTTTAGCATATGAAATTGACAGTTTAAAGCCCTGATTGCCAAGGTTGCAGAAGTATAAACCCTTTTTACCCCATCTATCTAGCGCCCTGGAGTCTCTATCAGAAGGGGTACGATTGTTAGTAGAAGCCTTAATGCCCTTGGGCCCCTGAGAAATAGTTCTGGGTCCGCAACAGGATTTTTGAAAAGGAACTTGAGGGACTCAGGAACCCTGTAGTATCCGTCAGGTTTACTAGGAGCCAGAAGCAGGGTATCAGGGGCCATACTGGATTCCAAAAACACATCAACAATGTCTTGTACAGGAGGTATAGCCAAAGGCCTATGCTGAGGAAGAAGAAGGAAATCCCTAAGCCTCTTTTTGGATTCAGAAAATTCCTGACTTTCCCAGTGGAAATGCCCCCTTAAGGTATGTAAAGTTTCCCCAAAAGAAAAGTCCTCAGGGGGGGGGGGGGAGGAGTAGAAGGAATGGAATTCTCTGCATCAGAATCCTCATAAGTTGGTATGGACAAATCCAGGTCATTAGAAGAGTCAGAAGAAACAGAATCCTGTTCAGAAGAGTCATAGTCAAGCTCAGCCCTGGGCCTCTTTGAAGGTGGGGGTTGACTACCCCTGATTAGAGTAATTAGATCTTCAGCCATTTTGATCATTTGTTTTTTAGGTATAGGGGCCTGAACATGCGGCCTGGGCATCGTTTTTTAGATATAGATCAAGATTTAAGCCTTAGTGTTGAAGGTGGAGTCAGTTTAATATGCAAGTCTGTAGGCCTGAATACACCCTCAGAAGCCGGTGCCTGCACAGCGGCTCTGGACCCATCCAAGGTAGAGACATCCGCGGGTTCCATAGGTGAAGCATCTCACGGCATACCGGACTCCAAATGGGTGTTAAAAGAGGCCTACGAATCAGAAGTAGCGGGTATCAGGGGCTGCGAAAGAGCCTCAGTGAGTACCAGCGAACTGGCGACTGGCTTAGGAGAAGCGTTGTTGGCAGTTTCGGACCTCAACGGCCTGTCTGTCTTTTTCTTTGTGTTTTTTTGGAATTCCAGTAGTCGGATGGCTAACCGACATTTCTGGATAATTAAACCGAGAACCGAAATATTTAGAGGCAGAAATGTACCGATGACGGATAGTGTGGTGATTAAATAAAGCACAAAACTGACAGCAAGGTACGTCGTGGTCAGGGCCTAGGCAAGGAATACAGTACAAATGAAAATCTTTGAGCTATTTGCTTCCCACAAGTAATGCAATTAACTTTTACAGACATCGGTAAGGAACAAGAAAAAGTTTCCCCAACGGGGTACTTAGCTTTAAGTTGAAGACTTTGGTTCTGAAACTCGAAAACGAAAATTTCAGGAGTCGGCCGACCGGCACTTGCGAACTGCTTCTGCTTCAGGCACCGCATGGCAAAAAAGACTGGGGAAATTATGTCGGCTGCATGTTTTATACCCCTGACGACCTGACGTCATGGAAGAAGGGAAAGCAACCGACGCAGGACCCAAGACTTTGTTAATCAGGCCGACTGAGGGCAACTTGCCAGCAGATTACCCAAATGTAATGGCTGCAACAGTGAAACACTAAGAACATCCACTGTTGACTGTGCCAGAAGGGAGTTACCACAATGATCTTTGGAAGGAGCCCTACTGAATCTTCAGAATGACCCTGGATATTGGTGGAAAAGCATATAGAAACATTTCTGTCCAAGGAAAACAAAAAAGCATTTGTTCCTGCATGGAGTCTTGGAGCAGAACAATTCCAGCTGATTGTCTGTTCCCCATAGCTGGGTCAATTCATGGAAGACCTCCTTTTTCAGTTTCCATTCATGAATATCTGTCCTGTTCCGCTTGTCTGCCACAAGACTTTGCTCTGCTGGGATGTAAGATGTCTGTAGATTAAGACTGTGCTAAAAAACTATACCCCAGGCTACCATGGTAAGATCTGGTTCCCCCTGTTTATTCCACATCACTGTGATACTGTCTGTAACTACTTGGAACACTCCCAGGAACTACAGGTGATTGAGAGAGTTGACAGCATTCATTACTGCCAACATCTCTTTTATGTTTGTGTGTTTTAGTCTTTTTTGTACTAAAGACACTGCACTTTTGCGCCACAGACCCTGCTCAACATGCAAAATCTGAGGTGTCTGTTGTTACAGAATGAAATGGAGGTGTAAAGGAAAAATGTGAGACCTGTATTCAGACAAAACCCGTCTCTCACAAAAGTTCCCTTCTCACAAAGCCCAAAACTGGAATTTGGAAAGTCAAGGTTATATTGATGCTGACACTATACTGATTTTGGATACAACTTATTTTTTTCATGGGGATTCTTGTTAGAAGAATCAAAAGAATCACAAATCTGATGAGACTTAGTCACCATAGACATTCCTTTATTGAGACTTTTGTCTGACTGGAAAAACTCAGAAATAGCTTCAGATATAGATCTACTTTTTTCTACAAATGAAAAGCTCTTTAAAAACTAATGTATCTAGAAGAGACCACAAGAAAACAATCCTGTGCAAAGGGTTTAAACAAGACTTCTGGACGTTCTCCTGAAATCCCATTCTGTGTAGGAGATCTCTCACCAAAGTGAAAGACTCCTGACAAAAGATAAGCAAGTTGTTTAAATAAGGACAAAATGTGAATATCTTACAGTCTGCAATCACTGGAGCTAGAAGCTTTGTAAATACCCTTAAGGCAGGGTAATGCACAGAACTGAAAGTATGATCAAGAAGCAGAAATCCTTAAGAAATGTCTTTTACATCTAGGGTCACCAAAACATTAAATGGGGAATGAAAGGTAAAAGGCTGGACAGATATAACATTTTGAATTCAGGAAAGGTCAAACTGGTTCTAAGAAAGAAAGATCCAGAAGAAGTCTACATAAAGTTTATTTTTGCTTTGGAACCAGAAACATTCTTGAATAAAAAACCCTCTCCTGTCCAAGGAAGAGGGACCTTTTTTGTCACTCCCCCATTGAGTCAGCAGATGCTGAATAACAGGTGGGCAAACAGAAGTAGGACCTGGCAGATGAAGAGGAGGCCACTGATGAAGCGGTTCAGATTTTTGGAAAGAATTACAGG
Source organism: Protopterus annectens (assembly GCF_019279795.1). Lineage (NCBI taxonomy): Eukaryota > Metazoa > Chordata > Ceratodontiformes > Protopteridae > Protopterus > Protopterus annectens. Next base: position 4,334,911 of record NC_056725.1, read on the forward strand.
ATTGCCAAGGTGGGAAGTGCGGGACACTCTGAAAACAGTCGTACATACTTGTTATACTATCCTTTAGTCTGCATGACTCTTCCTTTCTTCCTTGAGCCTCACTAACTTTTTTTTTTTTTTGTAATTCTGCTTAACCAGCAGCTTTGCTATGTCTGCTTATTTTGCTTTGAGTAAAAGTTGTAGAAGTAGCAGTAAACCCACTGGCAAACTGAAAAAATCTGTGAAATTCCATCAACTTGCATATCTCATCACACTTTTTGTAAACTTCTGCAGCAGATGGTCCCAAAGACTACTACTCTGTCTAATGGAGACTTCAAATTTCAGATTTAGCATCCTCAAGAAGGTTTTGAGTATGGAATCAAACAAACTTCATAATAGTTACAGCAGCAGCAGCCCTGGAAATGGCATCAACCAAATCATAAACAGAGAGTAGATGGCCACTTAAGATACAGAAACAAAAAAATTACACAAAGTGCTTTTTCCTTGGATGAGGAAAAAGTACAGTTGTGTACACTTACCATAAATGTAGATGTTAAAGCATATTCACTGTTGCAGTCATCACCTGGTGGGTTATCCCTGCTGTGGTAGCCCTCGGCAGGCCCAAATACCAGAGTAATTGTTTTTCTGCATCAGCTGTGGTCTGACATCAGGTTGTCAGTGCTAGAAAGCAAGGCAGCCAATGCCATTACATCAGTTTTTCTTGCCCTAACCTGTCAGAAGCACAAGGAAATAAGGTAGAGTGGTCCTGGTAGCTAAAAGCCACTGTGGGAAGCTTATGTCCCCCTAGGGGAAGATGATACAAGGGAGATGGAGGGAGGGAAACCAGGACTGCAACAGTGAGTACACTTGAACATCTACATTTATGGTAAGTGTACACAACTGTACTATGTTCTTCGTGTTTCACTGTTGCATTCAATCACCTGTGGGAGGATTCCCAAACCTGAGAAGAGGGGTGGAAGGATAGGTTAGAGTCCTAGGCATGGGTCAGCAAGCCCTGCAGAACTGCAGAGGCAAATCCTGCCCAAGACTTAGAAAAAAGAGTGGTAATGCTTTGTAAAGGTATGGACAAAGGTCTAGATGGCAGCTTCCAAGATGTCCCTGGTGGGGACTCCTCTGAGGAAGGCTGTGGAAGTGGATGCTGCCCTAGTAGAATGCATACAAATAGACTTGGGGGGGGGGGATCCCATGTAGTCTGTAGCAGAAATGGATACTGTGTGATATCCATTTGGAAATGTTTGCTTGGAAATGGGTTTCTCCTCTGCAACTGGGGCAAAGCAGACAAACAGCTGGTCTGTTTTTCTGAAGTGTTTAGTATGGTCCAGATAGTATCCGAGTTGCCTGTGCACGTCTAGCAAGTGCAGAATTCTTTCCCCCTTGTTTTGAAGGCTGGGAAAGAAGGTGGGTAGGAGTATGGCTTGGTTGAGGGTCACATCAGATAACATCAGGGTTAGTCCTCAGGGAGAACCTGTCTGCATGGAAAATGATGAAGGGCTCAACAGCCATGAGTGCCTGAAGTTCTAAAACCCATCTGGCTGATGTGATAGCTAGTAGGAAGACAGTCTTCCATGAGAGGTATTTCAATTCTGTTGAAGCAGCAGGTTCGAAAGGAGGTAAGGTTAGTTTTTCTAAAACATAATTCAGGTCCCAGGCTGGCGTGGGAGGCCTTCTCGGAGGTCTGAAATTAGAAGCTCCTCTGAGGAATTGTTTAATCAAACGATGAAAGAAGAGGGGTAGGTCTGAATCGTAATGGGCTGAAATGGCTGAGGCATGGATTTCAACAGAAGATAAGGAGAGGCCACTTTTGAGTAACTCGGTTAGGTAATCCAAGATAAGAGGGATGGAAGGATGCGAGTTACTGGTCCCTCTGGACTGGCTCCAAGAGCAGAATCTTTTCCATTTCCCTACATAAGATTTTCTGGTGCTGGGACTTCTGGCCTCTGTGATAATGTTTAAGACCGGTTTGCTTAACAGGGACTGCTTGTTGGCTTTTAAGGTATAAGCCATGCTGAAAGAGTGACAGTCTGCAAGTCTGGGTGCAGTATCTCCCCCCTCAGCTGAGTCAAGAGGTCTGAGATCAGGGGAAGCTGCTTTGGGGGCTGTAAGGTCAGGCTGCACAGTAAAGGGTACCAATGCTGTCTGGGCTAATCTGTAGCAATGAGGATAGCTTTTGGTCTCTCCTCCCTTATTTTGATCAGTACCTTGGGAATAAGAGGCAGAAGAGGGAATGTGTACACAAAAAGAGGGAGTTCCAGGGGAAGGTCAAGGCATCCACCTTCCACGCTAGGTGGTGATACTCCCTGGTACAGAACTTTTGCAGCTGGTGGTTGAGGTGCGAAGCAGAGATATCCACCTCCAGAGTCCCCCACTCCTGAGTGATTTGCAAAATGATTTCCCTGTGGAGCTGCCATTCCTGGGGGTCCAGTAAGTTTCTGCTTAAGTGGTCTGCCAGGGTGTTGTTGACCCGTGGTACGTATTGGGCAATTAGGTGTAGACCCATGGTACGTATTGGGCAATTAGGTGTAGACCCATGGAGGAGTCTGTCAGCCAGAGGTTCATGGCTAGCCTGCAGAGAGGGTAAGATTGGGTCCCCTCCTGTTAGTTGATATACCACATTACTGTGGTGTTGTCTTGTTCTTATAAGGAGAACCCCTGGCCTTAGATGGGGTCTGAAGGATGTCAGAGCCTTTTGTACTGCCATCATTTCTTTCTGACTGATGTGTAAGGGAAGGTTGCTGGGTATCCCAAAGACCTTGGGTGTACCTGCCTGCCAGGTGAGCGCCCCAAGCAATGTTTGAGGTGTCGGTGGTGATGGTCTGACCGGTAGGGCGGAGGATGAAGGGAAAAGCCTTGTTCTTGGCACAGGCCTCTGCCCACCAGAGAAACTTGGCCCTTATACATGGGATCAGAGGGAGAGAGGTCTCTACAGACTGACAGTGTTTGCACCAAAGATTCTTTACATACCACTGATGTTTTCTCATGTGAAGCCTGGCCAGAGGAATTAGAAGGATGCAAGATGCCATATATCCCAGAGCTTGCAGGAACTTCCTCGTGGTGAGGTGACTTCAGGAAGCCAGCTGGGTAAAGTAGAGCGGCAGGAAGCTCTGCTTTTCTGGGGATAGGGAAGGGCATTTGGAATGCTGAGTCTAGCAGAGCTCCCAAGAAAATGATCTTCCTGGTGGGAGTTTGCTTTGATTTCTTCTCGTTGATGGTGAACCCTAGGGAAGTTAGGAGGGATTTGACAAAGAGAAGGCCCTGCAGCAGCTTTTCTTTGGACTCTGCCTGAATGAGGCAGTCATCCAGGCAATGGTAAATCTGTACATTTCTCTGTCTGCAGGATTCCCTTCTGAGGATGTAGAGGCAGGCATCTTTTAGGTCTAGGGCCACTAGCCAGGCATATTTTTGTTAGCATAGGCAGCAGCTGCTGCAAAGTTAGCATTTTGAATCTGGGGACCATCAGGGAGGCGTTCAGAATGGATAGATCCAGGATGGTCTGGAATAAAAGCCTTTGCATCTTTGATCTGAGGGGACAGGTTCTACTGCCCCCTGGGATATGAGAGTTTGGGCCTGTTTCAATCCGTTTGCCCACTGATTTGGAGTTAAGTCTGGGTACCCTCTTGGAAATGGGAGTTCGCTGAAAGAGAATTTGTATCCCTGAAGAATGATCTTTAAGACCCATTGGTCCTTTGTTACAGAAAGCCAATTTTCTTTGAAGAGTGACAGCCTTCCTCCTAGTTTTTGGGAGGGGGGGGTGTCACTGTGAGTTTTTGCCATAGAAGGGTGGCTTAGAACTCCCTGCCTTTGGGGCAGAAGTGGTCCACTGTTTGCTTCTCTGCTGGACCTAGGATAGGGGCCTAGATGGCTTGTACCTGCAGGGCTTACCTTGGTCCTGTCTGCTAGGTGCAGGGAAGGACCAGTGCTTAGAGGGAAGTTCCTGCTGAACCTGGGAGGTTCAATATGAAAGAAATCTTTTACTGTTTGCACAGATTTTGCTTGGTCTTTCATCTTTTTAAGCACATCTTCTACTTTTATTCCAAACAAGCGCTCCTTATCCAGGGGTGCATCAATAAGTTTAGATTTGACAAGATCAGGCAGAGGTTGTTCCTTCAACCATGCATGTATCCTAATAACAGATCCTGTCACTGCTGCCCTGCTAGAGGCTTCTAGGGCATTATATCCACATTGTAATGAGTGCTTGGCCACTTGACAAGCAGAGTGCAGTAAACCTGCTAACTCTTTTGAATTGGCACAGTCAAAAAAAGTAGAAACCTTTTGTTTTAATAGTTACAAAGTGTGTTGCTGATATTTTAACACATGAAACTGACAACTGAGTGCTCTGACAGCTAAGGTTGCAGAGATGTACACTTTTTTACCCTATCTGTCCACAGCTCTGAAATCCTTGTCAGAAGGAATAGGATTCTTGGCAGAACTAGTCTTAGCTCCTTTAGGTCCCTGTATAATGACCTGTAGGTCTGCAGCAGGATTTATGTACAGGTATTTGTGAGAATCCGGTACTCTGTAATACCGGTCAGGTTTACTGGGAGCAGGTGGGAGGGCGTCAGGGGCTAAGCTGGATTCATGGAAAATATCGTCCACCACTTTTAAACTAGGGGGGATAGCCAGGGGTGTGTGCTGGGGCAGGTCCAGAAACTCTCCAAGTCTTCTGTTAGACTGGGGGACGTCCTGAGATTCCCATTGGAAATGTTCCCGGAGGGTGTCAAGGGTTTCCTCAAAGGAAAGGTCTTCTGAAGGGAAGGCAAAAGGGATGGATTCCTCTCCATCTGAGGTTGGTGTTCCTCTTCAAAATCTGAAGAGTCACATTCCTCAGAATCCTGTTCTGTCAATTTCCTGAGAAGGGTGCCTTTTCCTTGTAGAGGTTGTGGCCTGACTACCCCGGATAAGGGAGAGGAGATCCTCTGACATTTTAAGCATTTGTGCTTGGGGTGGTGGAGCAGGAGCAAGATGGTGGCTAGAAGCAGACTTTCTAGGGGTGGCCTGGCTTCTAGGCCTGAAAGAATCAGTCAGTCTGACAGAAATAGTAGTTGGATGAGAAAACTTTTTTTTTTGTCTAGATTCGGTAGTGGGAAAGGACTCCTCAGAAGCCGGTGCCTGCGTCACAGCTCCGGACCCAACCGATACAGAGACAGCCAAAGGCTTGGAAGACTAAGATTTCTGTGGCATACCAGACTCTGAAAGGGTCTCTGTAGAGGTCTGCGTAAATATTGAATTGAGCATAAGGGGCTACGAAAGCGGAGGACTGATGACCTGCTTAGTGGTAGCATCATCGGAAGGCTTAGCCTAGTATTGTCTGTCTCTATCTTTATCTCTGCTTTTTTTCGGAATGTCCACTGATTGTTGGCTGATGGATGCCATATCGGAATGCGAAGACAGAACACAAAAATAACCGTCTACAATAAAAGCTCTATGGTGAATGGTTCTCGCATTAGAGAGGGCACAGAACCGGCAACAGGGGACGTCATGGTCTGGGCCTAAACAAGTGACGCAGTAAGAATGGAAGTCTCGCTGTGGGATCTGCCTACCACAGGCGAGACAATTGTTAACTTTTTTGAACATAGGTTAGTGCAAGAAAAAAGGGTCCCCAACGGGGGTACTTAACTTTAGACATTTTCAGCTGAAATTCAAACTCTGGTAGCGACCGACCGGCACTCATGCAAACTGCTTCTGCTACGGGCTCCACGGCAAGAAAGACTGATGCAATGATGTCAGCTGCCTTGCTTTATAGCACTGATGACCTGACTTCAGACTACAGGCGACTGCAGCTGATGCAAAAAATCAATGACTCTGGTATTCGGGCCAGCCGAGGGCTAGCAGGGATAACCCGAAGGTGATGACTGCAACAGTGAAACACGAAGAAAGTACAGTTGTGTACCTACCATAAATGTAGATATTAGAGTGTTATTCACTGTTGCAGTCATTGCTCTTGCATTATCCTGCTGGCAGACTACCAGCAGTCGGCCTGAATTCCAAAGTCTTGGTCTGGCATTGGTTGCTGTCGCCTCTTCCCTGACGTCAGTGTGCCAGGGGTGTAAAAGCTGCAGCCGACGCCATTTTCTTCAGTTTTTCTTGCCCCAGATGTCAGATGCCCCCAAAAGGGTAGGCTAAAAAAAATTATGCCAATAAACATGCATGCACTAAAGTAAACATTTCCTTCATCTACAAGCAAATACACCACATAGGTTGTATAGAATAGAGAAGTACAGACAAGACCCAGCAAAAGAAAGGGGGGGTGGTGAGAGGGTAACCTGGACTGCAACAGTGAATACACTCGAACATCTACATTTATGGTAGGTACACAACTGTACTAGGTTCATCGTATTTCACTGTTGCAGTCATTACTCTTGGGTTGAATCCCAAAGCTGAGGATGGGTGGCTGGGCTAAATAGGATTAGGAGAGGCTATGAGGCCCTGCAGAACTGCAGTGGCAAAGCCTGCTCTGGATTTAGAGTAGAGTGGTAAGTGGTAGTGCTTTGTAAGTGTGCACTGAACTCCAAGTTGCAGCCTCTAAGATGTCTTTGGTTGGTACTCCTCTGAGGAAGGCTGCTGAAGTGGCTGCTGCTCAGGTTGAATGTGGCCTAGAGAAACCCTATCTGGATGGAAAATGATAAAAAGGTTCCACAGCCATGAGCGCCTGTAGCTCGGAGACTAGTCTTTCAGAGGTTATTGCTAGGAGCAGAGCTGTTTTCCATAAAAATTTTATATCAGCTGTAGCGGCTGGCTCAAAAGGAGGCAGAGTGAGTTTTTCCAAGACATAATTGAGGTCCCATGCAGGTATTGGTGATCTCCTTGGAGGCCGTAAGTTTTTGGCTCCTCTGAGGTACTGCCTTAATAAAGGATGAGAAAAAATAGGTGGTTCCATATTGTAATGGACTGAAATGGCAGAGGCATGAATCTTAACTGATGAAAAGGATAGGCCTTTGTCCAGCATCTCAGTTAAGTATTGCAAAATCTGAGGGATATTTGGAACAGTCATATCAATTACTTGTGCCTGGTTCCAAGCACAGAATCTCTTCCATTTTTCTGCATAAGATTTTCTGGTACTGGGCCTCCTGGCCTCCAAGATAACATCCATAACCGCTTTAGAGAGAGGTGTGTTTTGAAAAGCTACATTATCCTGAGTTGGCTGTGCAGGATCTGATTGTTTTGTTGGGTCAGTAAGTGAGAAAACTGAGGCAATGTCCAGGCTGGGCATTGAGAGTTCTTTAGGATTGGGTACCAATGCTGGCGGGGCCAGTCTGGGGCAATCAGTATCATTTTTGGCTTCTGTTGTCTGACCTTTAGGAGTACCTTGGGGAGGAGAGGCAGTGGGGGAGAAAGGCATATACTGTTAGGTTTATCCAGCTGAAGGATAAGGTATCCACTTTCTATGCTTGCTTGTGATACGTCCTTGTGCAGAATCTCTGTAGCTGGCAGTTGTGAGGGGAGGCAAATAGATCTATGTCTGGGCATCCCCATTTCCTTGTTATGTTGAAGACTTATGGATCCAGTTTCCACTCGTGAGGATCCATGAGGTTTCTGCTTAGCTCATCTGCCAGAGTATTCATCTTTCCTGGCAAAAATTGTGCTTGCAGGTGAACTTGATAAGTCAATGCTGTGTCCCACAAAGTCATGGCTTGTCTGCAGAGGGGGTAGGAATGTGTGCCTCCCTGCTTGTTTATGTACCACATGACTGTAGTATTGTCCGTCTTTATCAGAAGTTGTCCTGGATGAAGTAGATCCTTGAAAGCTGTCAGGGCATTCTGAACAGCTAGCATCTCTTTTTGATGGATATGAAGATGCATTTGGATTGCGGGCCATGTGCCCTAAATACATCTTCCTGCCATGTGGGTCCCCCAGGCATAATCTGATGCATCTGTTGTCAGCGTCTGCCTGGCTGGGGGTATGGTGAATGGCTGCCCCTTGTTGTGGTGACAGGCCTTTGCCCACCATCGAAACTCCTGTTGCAGGCAGGGAATGAGTGTAATTATTGTTTCCAGGCTGTGGCAATGTTGAGTCCACACACTTTTTAGATACCATTGTAGTTTCCTCATATGCAGTCTTGCATATGGAATTAGCAGAATGCAGGATGCCATGAAGCTCAAAGCCTGCAAAATTTTTCTTGCAGTTAACTGAGTATTTGTTGCCAACATTTTGAAATAAGTAGTCAGTTGCCTTTGTTTGTCTGGAGTGAGATAAACCATCTGGGCAGTTGTATTTAAGCTTGCACCCAGGAATATTATCTCTTGAGAGGGTACAAGTTTTGATTTCTTTTTGTTTACTGTGTACCTTAGGCAAATTAGTAATCTTTTTACGAATGCCAGATGCTTTAGTAGAATGCCCTTGTTCTCTGCTTGAATAAGGCAGTCGTCCAAGTAAAGATATATTTGTATTCCTCTGTCTGCAAAATGCAATTACTGGTGCCAGGCATTTTGTGAATACCCTGGGCGCAGTAGATAAGCCAAAGGGCAGTGCAGAGAATTGGTAGTGCATTGAGCCTGCTATGAATCTGAGGTATCTTCTGCATGCCTGTCTGATTGGGACATCCAGGTATGCCTCTTTTAGGTCTAAAGTTACAAGCCAAGCCTTCTTGCCCAGCATGGGCAGAAGCTGCTGCAGAGTCAACATTTTGAATTTTGGAATATCCAGGTATGTGTTTAGAATAGATAGGTCCAGTATTGGCCTCCAAGCTTTGTCCTTTCTGGGCACCAAGAAAAGTCTGAGTAAAATCCTTGTCCCTGCTCTTGCTGTGGTACTTGCTGAATAGCCCTCATGTCCATGAGGGATGAAACTTGCTTTTGTGCCTCTGCCCACTGATTTTTTGGCAGGTCTGGCATACCGTTTGCCCTTGGCAGGGACTGAAAGTGGAACCTGTAACCTTTTGACACTATGTTTAAGACCCATTTGTCCTGGGTGATTAGGTGCCAGTTTTGAGAAAAAAAGTGCTAGTTTTCCCCCTAAAGGAGCTGCCAGAAGATAAGTGCTTGGCGCTGGCAGGGGGAAGTCATTGGGACTGCTTTCTGTATGGCTGTGACTTGTCTTCTCTGCTTTTGGAAGTAGAAGCACCCCATTATTTAGGCTTGTTTGAGCCTTGGGGCTGGGATCTGCCTCTAGGGCGTCTGTATCTGCCTCTTTGTGGCCTGTCTGACACTGGAAAGGACCAATTATTTGTAGGCCAGTTCCTGCTAAATCTTGGAGGTTGTACCTGTATGAAATCCTTGACTGTCTGCATAGATTTCGCTTTGTCCTCCATTTTCTTCAACACCTCTTCTGCTTTAACACCAAACAAGGTATCATGTTGTAATGGAGCATCTAATAATTTTGCTTTAACATGATCAGGCAGATTCTGTTCCTTTAACCAAGCATGCCTCCTAATGACAGAACCCATAACAGTGGCTCTGCAGGAGGCCTCCAAAGAATCAAAACCACATTGTAAAGTATGCTTTCCAACTTGTTCAGCTGCATGCAATAAATCCTGCATTTCCTTGCTTTCTGCACATTCAGAATTTGTTAACATTTTCTGTTTAAGCAGTGACATTATGCATTGCTGATATTTAAGCATATGAAACTGACAATTTAAAGCCTTCACAGCCAAGGTAGCAGAAGTGTAAATCTTTTTTCCCCATCTGTCCAGTGCCCTGGAATCTCTGTCAGAAGGGGTAGGGTATTTTGCAGTGGAAGCTTTGACCCCCTTGGGACCATGAGAGATAGGGTTTTTAAAAAGAAATGTGTAGGAGTCTGGAACCCTGTAGTATCGGTCTGGCTTAACAGGAGCTGGAGGTAAGGAGTCAGGAGTCAGACTGGACTTTGAAAATGCATCATCTACAATGTCTAGCACAGGTGGAATAGCAAGGGGCCTGTGCTGAGGCAGTAAAAGAAAGTCTCTGAGCCTTTTCTTAGATTCTGAATAATCTTGGCTCTCCCAGTGGAAATGCTCCCTCATGGTATGCAGTGTTTCCCCAAAAGAATAATCCTCAGGAGAAGAAGCTGAGGGGATAGATTCTTCAGCATCAGAATCCTCATAAGGAGGAAGAGAGTATTCCTGATCAGAAGAGGAATCAGATGAAATGGAAACCTGATCTGAAGATTCATATTCTATCTCTTGCCTAGGCCTCTTGTCAGGAGGGGGATGAGAACCCCTGATCAAAGTAATCAGGTCTTCGGCCATTTTGAGCATCTGTTTTTTAGGCATGGAGGCCTGTCCATGAGACTGTTGTACTTGTTTCTTTGTCTTTAAAGCTGAAATCATTTTAACATACAATTGTGTAGGCCTGAAAACGCCCTCAGAATCCAAAGCCTGCTCAGCGGCTCCGGACCCATCTGAGGGAGTTGTTTCCGAAGGTCCAATACCTTGAGTTTCTGTAGGCCTGGTTGACTCCACGTGGGAGTCGATATCGGCCTGTGGCTCTAAAGTAGCTGTCGTCAGGGGCTGCGAAAGCGCCTCACTGAGAACCGGCAACTGGCCTAGAAGAAGCCTGGTCTGTTTTGGACCTTGGATGCCTGTCCTTTTCTTTTTCTTTGCGTTTTTTTGTAAACTCCGGTAGTCAGCTGTTCCGATGGAATTATATAATTAAATCTTCTGCCAAAGTAATGAAATGCAAAATTGTACCGATGCTTAATAGTGCGTTGGTTAAATCTAGCACAAACCCGACAACTAGCAACGTCGTGGTCAGGGCCCAGGCAAGGAATATAGTAAGAATGAAAATCCTTATGAGGTATTTGCTTCCCACAAGAAATACAATGACATTGGCCTGGAGCAAGAAAAAAGTTTCCCCAACGTGGTACTTAGCTTTTAATGAAGACTTCAGATCTGAAATTCGAACTTGAAAATCTCAGGAGTTGGCCAACCGGCACTTGCGAACTGCTTTTGCTTCAGGCACCGCGCAGCAAGAAAGACTGAAGAAAATGGTGTCTGCTGCATCTTTTATAACCCTGGCGCACTGATGTCGGGGAGGAGACGACAGCAACCGACGCCGGACCTAGACTTTGGAATTCAGGCCGACTGCGGGTAGCCTGCCAGCAGGATAACCCAACTGTAATGACTGCAACAGTGAAACACGATGAACATCCAGCCTTGAAGCGGAGGTATCTTCTGCACGATTCCCTTATTGGGATATGCAGTTATGCCTCAAGTCTAGAATCACTAGCCAAGCGTTCTTGCCCAGCATTGGCAGAAGCTGTTGCAAAGTCAGCATTTTGAATTTTGGGATGTCAAAAATGTGTTCAAAAATCGAGAAATCCAGTATTGGGCACCAGGCATCGCCTTTTCTGGGTACCAGGAACAGTCTTGAGTAAAACCCTTGCCCTTTTTCCCGTTCTGGTACTGGTTGAATAGCCCCCATATCCATGACGGACGTAACTTGTTTCTGTGTCTCTGCCCATTGATTTTGTGGCAGATCTGGCCAACCGTTTGGAATTGGCAAGGTATTGAAATGAAATCTGTATCCCTGGGATACTATGTTTAATACCCACTTGTCCTGGGTTATTAACTGCCAATATTGAGCACGAAGTGCTAATTTTCCCACTAAGGGGGCTGCCAAAAGATAAATGCTTGGCGATGGCAGAGGGAAGTCATTGAGACTGTTTACTGTAGGGTTGTGCTTTGTTTCCTCCAGATTTGGAGGTAGAGGCACCCCATTGCTTTGACCTGTAAGAACCCTGTGACTGGTATCTAGAGCCTTTTGAGCGCCTGGATTTGCCTCGTGAGGCTCTGCCGGACACAGGAAAGGACCAATTTCTTGTAGGTCAGTGTCTACTGAATCTTGGTGGCTGCACTTGTAAGAAGTCTTTTACAGTTTGCATAGACAGAGCTTTGGCTTTCATTTTCTTTAAAACCTCTTCTGCCTTATTACCAGAGTATCATGCTGTAAAGGTGCATCCAACAATTTAGCTTTAACATGATCAGGCAGCTTTTGCTCCTTGAGCCAGGCATGCCTTCTAATCACAGATCCAGTAACTGCTGCCCTGCAGGAGGCCTCCAAGGAATCAAAACCACATTACAAAGTATGCTTTCCAACCTGTTCTGCTGCATGCAATGTTTGTGCCTTTCAGCTTTTCCCGGTTAGGGGTCGCCACAGCGGAATTCCGGTCCGCTAATGATTGGCAGTTGATTTTTACGTACTGGCTTGCCAGGCCTTACGCACAAACTTCAACGAAGGTACGCCCATTCACGCACGTCTCCACGCAGAAGACGCTCTAGCCGAGAATCGAACCGGACAGCGTCTTACTGTGAGGCGACAACGCTACCCGCAGCACCACCACCAATAATTCCTGTAATTCTTTATTTTCCACACATTCAGAAATCAACATCATTTTCTGTTTCAATAATCCCATAACATGCTGTTGATATTTAAGCATATGAAACTGGCAGTTTAAGGTCCTAATTTGCCAAGGTTGCAGATGTATAAACCTTCTTTCCCCATCTATCCAGCGCCCTGGAATCTCTATCAGAGGGGGCAGGATTCTTAGTTGTTGAGGCCTTTACACCTTTGAGACCCTGTGAGATAGTTTCAGGGTCAGCAGCAGGATTTTTGAATAAAAATTTGTGGGAGTCAGGAACCCTGTAATATCTTTATAACCACAGTAGCAAAAGAAACCAGTGATATTTAGTCTTACGTTCCAAAATAGAAAGCATAAAATCTCTTAGTGCCTCGGCCACAACCAGCCTTTACAGAGTAAAATTCTTATTCAACAAATTTTCATTTTATATACACACAGCAGTACTTAATCAACTGCATTCAATTAACTTAAAATCAATGAAAAAAAACTTTTTCTTAAAGCTAAAACATTACTAAATAAAACTTTGCCAATTACATTCTTTATTTAAACCATTAGGTTGCAAAGTATTATATTTAATAATAAAAATCGATTCTTTTTTTCTTAGTGAATGTTTTAACATTTCCTCACTAGCAAAACATTGTGAAACCTGCTCTAAAACTGTTACTTTTAAATTTTTTATATCTCCTGGATGTACTTTATTAAAATGTTCTGCTACGGGACTTATCACTTTATTTTTCTTAATGTCCCTAACATGTTCTTTTATTCTTTCACTTAGGCTTGTTTTAGTTTCACCTATATAATAATTTTTACAAGAGCATCCTACAGCATAAATAATTCCCTTACTTGCACAACAAAACGTTCCCTGAGTTTCAAACTTCTTTTCATTAATTTTCTCAAAAGTTGATACTATAAATTGATAAATCGAACATTTCCCACAAGGAAAAGTACCCAATTTTTCTCTTGGTTTATTATATTTACTATGAACCAAAAAATCCTTTAAGTTCCGCCTCTGTGGAATGAAAACCTTAATTCCATTTTTGAAAGTGATAACACTTCTCTTTTTACCTGCTTCCAATTCCCTTTTAATAATTCATTCAACCTG
>NC_056725.1:4355782-4375782 GCF_019279795.1 Protopterus annectens
GGAAAGAACCAATTTTTTTAGGCCACTGTTTACTGAATCTTGGTGGCTGCACTTGTAAGAAGTCTTCAACAGTTTGCATAGACTTAGCTTTGTCTTCCATTTTCTTTAAAACCTCTTCTGCCTTAATACCAAACAGAGAATCATGCTGTAAAGATGCATCTAGCAATTTAGCTTTAACATGATCAGATAAATTTTGTTCTTTTAACCAGACATGACTCCTAATCACAGATCCAGTAACTGCGGCCCTGCAGGAGGCCTCTAAGGAATCAAAACCACACTGCAAAGTACGCTTTCCAACCTGTTCAGCTGCATACAATAATTCCTGCAATTCTTTATTTTCTGCACATTCTGAAATCAACATCATTGTCTGTTTTAGCAATCCCATAACATGTTGTTGGTACTTAAGCATATGAAATTGACAGTTTAAGGCCCTGATTGCCAAAGTTGCAGATGTATAAACCTTTTTTCCCCCCATCTGTTCAGTGCCCTTAAATCTCTGTCAGAGGGGGTAGAATTTTTGTTGCTGTTGAGGCCTTAACTCCATTTGGACCCTGTGAAATAGTTTCAGGATCAGCAACAGGGCTTCTAAATAAAAATTTATGTGAGTCAGGGACCCTGTAATATCGGTCAGGCTTACTGGGAGGCGGAGGTAAGATGTCAGGGGGTCAAGCTTGACTCCGAAAACACATCATCCACAATGTCTAACACAGGGGGAATGTCTAAAGGCCTGTGCTGAGGAAGAAGGAAATCCCTGAGCCTCTTTTTTGATTCTGAGAAGTCTTGACTCTCCCAGTGAAAATGCTCCCTCAAAGTATCCAAGTTTTCTCTAAATGAATAATCCTCAGGAGGAGATGCAGAAGGAATAGACTCCTCAGCACCAGAATCCTCATAGGGAGGAATAGATCATTCCTGATCAGAAGAGGAATCAGAAGAAATAGAAACCTGATCTGAAGATTCATAATCAGTGTCTTGCCTAGGCCGCTTATCTGGAGGGGGATGGGTACCCCTGATCAAGGTAATAAGGTCTTCAGCCATTTTGATAATCTGTTTTTTAGGCATAGAGGCCTGTGCACATGGCTCATGTGTCAGTTTTTTAGTTTTAGAAGTTGATTTTGTCTTTGATTTTGCAGCTGTCGTCAGTATGAAATACAAATGTTGAGGTCTGAATACACCCTCAGAAGACGGTGCCTGCTCAGTGGCTTCGGACCCATCCGAGGGAGATACATCCGTCAGTCCAATACCTTGAGTATCTTGCGGCATGCCGGACTCCCACATGGGTGTCGGTAGACGCCATCGACTCGAAAGTAGTGGGTATCATGGCTGCGAAAACGCCTCACTGAGTACCGGCGACTGGCTTAGGAGAAGGCTCATCATCAGTTTTGGATCTCGACTGCCTTTCTCTTTCCTTTGCATTTTTTATGTACTCTGGTAGTCGGATTGCTATCCGACAACATTTCTGGGTAGTTAAATCTGTTTCCAAAATACTTTGATGCGAAAATATACAGACGCTTAATAATGCATTGGTTAAATCTAGCACAAAACCGACAGCCAGGCACATTGTGATCAGGGCCTAGGCAAGAAATACAGTATAAATGGAAATCCTTATGAGGTATTTGCTTCCCACAAGTAATACAATTATTAACTTTTTCTGACATCGGTAAAAAGCATGAAAAAAGTTTCCCCAACGGGGTACTTCGCTGTAGTGAAGACTTCGGTTCTGAAACTCAAACTCGAATATTTCAGTAGTTGGCCGACCGGCACTTGCGAAATGCTTCTGGCACCACATGGCAAGAAAGACTAAAGAAAATGGCGTCAGCTGCATGTTTTATACCTCTGACGATCTCACATCATGGAAGAGGAGACAGCAACCAACGCAGGACCCAAGACTTTGGAATTCAGGCCAGCTGAGGGCAACCTGCTAGCAGATTACCCAAATGTAATGACTGCAACAGTGAAACATGAAGAACATCTTAAAGTAGTGAATATATTAACAGGAATAAAACAACTGGAATTGGGATCTTTAGAAAAGGACAGGAGCAAATTACATAGAGGAAAATGGAAACTGTGAGAACAATACATGCAGAGGAGGAAAGATGGTTTAAAAGAAGGCAGGATTTGAATGAGCTATGTAATGTTTGACAATGACTCGGTAGTTTACAAGTGATGTATAATGTTTGCAACTAAAATTACATCAATATAACTTGTTTGCATTTGCATAAAGTATGACTGCCTATGTCATACTTGATAATTTAATAAAGATGCTTCTTATTAAAAAAATTCTGTACAGAGCCAAAAAAAATCCTTACCAATGCAGCCAAAGTACTCTGGCATCCTCAAACTTCCTCCACGTCTCTATGGTGCTCCCATTTTTACAAGCCTACAAGCATCACAAAAATGAAACTCAAACAATGCTACAATAAAGTTAAAAAACTGGCAGCCAACAATCCTTTTTGAATCCACCACTGAACAGCACCCAAAATTCTAAAACAGATAGAATTACCCCATATTCCAACACACATAGTTACTCTTTGCCTATAGAATTACTAATCACCCCACAGCGTGTCCCGCACTAAGCACTTTTCTCATTAACTACACTCCCAACCAAGATCTGCAACTGACTGACCAAAGCCTTCTGTCCATCCGTAAACCTCTCAAATCTGCCAGACAGTCTATACTCGTACTACGTTGCCAAATCACGTAACTCCTTACTACATCAATTGGGTCAAGACATTACTTCCAATCTTTCAAACTCACTCTAGATAATTACTTAGTCAAAATGTGGCCCTGCACCTGTTCTTCTCCAGGCTGACCTATTCCCTACCAACTTTAATAACTACCAACTTGTACTCCTAAATCCTTAACTTCTAACTTCCTCACTATCTTACATCTTCTCTTTCCTGAATCTCTTCCTATTCTAGCGTACCAAAGTACATAACTTTCACATTTACTCCCACATACTATTGTATATTTTCTGTAAAATATTAATCCCTTTGTATGATACCATACCTATTTTAAAAATAAACAATGCTGTATATTTATGTTAACCCGAGAACATAGTGTTTAGTCACTGCTATAGAAGAAATATGGTTTAGTCACAGCTCTATTTTACTCCTTGTAATGAAATTTACTTATTTATTTTTACTGTGGAGTTTTTCTCCCTGGGCCTCCAGTGAAAATGGGTAATGCACCTAATGCACCCAGTCAAACCTTCCCAGTAAACAAATGTCAACACATAAATAAATATAAGAATTGCTGACATGCTTTGTTACTCTTTCTCTTTTGCTTGTGTGTGTGTGTGTGTGTGTGTGTGTGTGTGTGTGTGTGTGTGTGTGTGTGTGTGTCTACATCTTAAATGCTAAATTTAATAAAGCTGCAACAATTGAAAAGGAAAAAAAAATGCTCATAACATTTCTTTACAGTTTGCAAACGCTTTCCTCTGCTCTCCTCAATGATACATAAAATGGAATCTACCTTGACTACATCTCCAAAGCCTAAATCAGTCATTTTTATACATATTAAATAAGCTCTCACTCAGAGAAAAAATCCTCACTTTATGCTGATAAGTTACAATACTAAAGAAGATCCCAACCACCCAACAATAATCCTCAGACGTCTAAATTAGTATTACTCATTCGAACACCAAAAGATGCACTAGCTGATTCAAAATCATCAGCACGTTCCTTACTGCTTAATCAACTCATACATGCAGCAAATTTATTTTTAAAGTTAAGCAGACTTTAAGCTCACTACAATCTCATGCTGAATTTGCCGCTTGTGTCAAATGGTGACAGCTTCCCACTGCTGCTATAAACTATATTTAAGCAAGAGAAGCTACAGAAATGATATTCATACTTAAAGTGCCAGATGGAAATTATACAAATTCCTTTAGTTCAACAGCATAGGTATATGGGCAATATCACTAGATACATCTAAAGGCACAAGGAAATGAAGTGCCGCAAATGTTATTGTGGGAGGACATCTGCGGAGTGCGATTTACAATGCCATTTGTTGTGGTATTCTTGTTTTACTTTCATGGCTACAACACTATTAATATTTTTGAGTAGGAAGTTACTGTGACTAACACATGTGCTTAGAATTCTGTGCGACAAACAAATAACTCCCTGTTACCTGACAGATAACCAGAGAAACCCTTCTGACAAAGTCATCTCAGCTCAAGGTGTTTTACTCATGGCTACTTTCTGAGGAGACTGAACAGATAACCACACAGTGCTAAGTCAACACACTGGGTCTGCAATGTACAGCAAACAGCAGGATCATTACTATGACTATAGAGCACAATCAGTTAGATCACATCTGGGTGACAGTGTAATATAGTAGCTGTAACTAGTAGGATACACTATTGAGTTATGCCTGCATGGAATACTACAACAGTGGCAAAAATGTTAATGCAAGCAGCCTCTATGGAAAAGGAGAAAAACAGGAGCAAAGTGAAAACATTGCCACTAAGATTAATACAAAGTAGATGGATCAACAAAACACATAAGCTATGATGCTTAACTTTCTATTATCAGTGTTTTCAACTGCAACAACAGAACAGTTCTATTAAAAATGTGCTTAATATTTGCTAACAGCACAAAGCAATAGAGAGGAAAATAATTAATTTTCTTACACTGGTCCAAGGGAGGTGGAACAGCCCCCTTCACCCAAGCAGTATTGTCATCAACCAGATTTATGGTCAGATTGGGATGCCAATGGGAAATCACCTCTACAGGGCCGTAATCTTCAGCTCTCTATGAAAACAAAAACAAAGTAAAAAGAAAATGTTTAGTGCTAAAACCCCAAAACTACACCATATAATCATTCTTAAAAGCTACACCACAGAAAAAGATAAAGATTTCAGAAAAAGCCCTCCAGTTGTTTGTTTGCATACAAAGTAATTAGCTAATGAAGTAACTGAGCAATCAACTACTTTCCACAATATTCCAGTCAAATATCCTTGAATACAAAACTGAATGAAACAGATCACCCAACTTTTTAAATAAAACAAAATTCTATGAAAAAGATTATGTTTTATTGTACTCAACACAAAAAATATGGTAACAGTAAAATAAACTTTTAGTCACAGATTGATATCCTATGCTTTATTAACATCAGAATCACTGCTTCGTGTTGTATTTTAATTTTCTTTACCAAAAAAAAGGCAGTCACTATGAGTGCAATATGACAGTTTTTCAGTTTAAATACTTCCTGGAGTGTAGCAGCATGCAACCTAGATTTCATACATGAATTACAATAAAATTATATATCGCTAATGGTAACATTCTATCCGTACACAATGCAAGATCAGATTTGTGACTACTAAACATATATAAATGTATAAACTCAAACAAGCTGGCTTTTTACAATAACATACTGAATTTAGTGTAACATACTTGTCACAATATTGTAACATTCGATGTTTCTAAGTTGTATTATATAATACTACACACACACACACACACATATATATATATATATATATATATATATATATATATATATATATATGTATATATATACATAGATATAGATATATATAGATATATACTTGTAATAACCTACATGAAAAGGTTGTGGCTGAAAAGTGTAGGAGGACTATCCCACCTGCATGACTATCAAAAAAGGAATACATACACACTGCTGCCATAATGCTAAAAGTAATTGGCTTCTTATACAGTCTATGAAAGTAGAGTCGGTACTTCATTGTTAACTGCATTACTCTGATATGTGTCTAAAGTTAGCTAGAAATATTTCATGGTCCACTTACATTTTCTGAAATAAAGCGAGGTGAAATGCAAGGTTTTGTTAATTGTTCAAAACTACTCTCTCTTTTAAAAAAATCCAAACCATCATTTCCCATATTCTTAATAGGCATGAATGCTGTTCATTCATCTGTGACTGACCGATATCACTTCAGAAGGCTACTAAGGCAAACACTTGTCTATAATTTTGCATAGTATACATATATCTTTGTAGAACTGCGGTGGTGGTGCTGCGGTAGCGTTGTTGCCTCACAGTTAGACATTGCCCATTCGATTCTCAGTGAGAGCGTCTTCTGTGTGGTGACGTGCGTGAATGGGCATTCCTTCGCTGAAGGTTGTGCGTTAGGCCCGTCAAGCCAGCACGTAGAAATCTACAGCCAATCATTACCGGACCAGAGTTCCGCTGTGGCGACCCCTAACCGGGAAAAGCCGAAAGACACAACAACATACATATATATTTGTAGAGTTCAGTGAATAAAAGTAAAGTACAGTTGTGTACACTTACCATAAATGTAGATGTTAGAGTGTATTCACTGTTGCAGTCATTACATTTGGGTAATCTGCTGGCAGGTTTCCCTCAGTCCGCCTGATTTAACAAAGTCTTGGGTCCTGTGTCGGTCGCTACCCCTTCTTCCATGACATCAGGTCGCCAGGGGTATAAAACATGCAGCAGACGCCATTACATCAGTTTTTCTTGCCCCAAATGTCAGGTGCCCCCCAAATTGGGAAAAAATAAAACTAAAAACACAAAAAAAATATACCTCCAACCCAAAAGCAAATATACCAAAAGGGCTTTTAAGCACAGTAAAAGAAAGTAGAGGTATAGCCAGAGAAAAATAGGGGGCTGGAGGGAGGGTAACCAGGACTGCAACAGTGAATACACTCCCAACATCTACATTTATGGTAAGTGTACACAACTGTATTATGTTCATGTTTCACTGTTGCAGTCATTACATTTGGGTAGATTACCAAAGCTATGGTTGGATGGAGGGTATTACATAGCATTAGGACCAGCTATAAGGCCCTGAAGGACAGATGTGGCAAAGCCAGCTCTGGATTTAGAGAAAAGTGGTAAATGGTAATGTTTGGTGAAAGTATTAAACAGAGTTCCAGGTAGCAGCTTCTAGAATGTCCCTGGTAGGAACACCTCTGAGAAAGGCTGTTGAAGTAGATGCAGCACTGGTGAAATGGGATCTGATCCCCTGGGGGATAGTTTTTCCATGGTGCTTATCCATTTGGAAATGGTTTGCTTTGAAATAGCCTTTTCCTCTGCCCCTGCAGCAAATGCTACCAGCAGTTGTTCGGATTTTCTTTGAGATTTAGTCCTTTTTAAGTAAAATCTAAGTTGCCTGTGTACATCCAATGAATGCAGAATCCACTCCCCCTTGTTCTGTGGATTGGGAAAGAAAGTTGGCAAATGAATTGTCTGATTAAGAGCTACACTGAATACCACCTTAGGCATGAAGGATGGGTTGGTTCTGAGAGATACCCAGTCCGCATGAAAGATGATGAAAGGCTCCACTGCCATAACAGCCTGTAATTCGGAAATCCTTCTTGCTGAAGTGACTGCTAAAAGGAAAGCTGTTTTCCAGGAGAGAAATTTTAAGTATGCATTTGCAGCTGGCTCGAAAGGAGGGAGAGTAAGTTTCTTCAATACAAAATTAAGGTGCTAGGCAGGGGTTGGAGCTTTCCTGGCTGGTCTTAAGTTTTTGGCCCCTCTGAGATACTGCTTTAGATACTGCTTTAGCAGTGGATGAGAAAAGAGGGGAGGTTCTGTGTTGTAATGAACTGAAATGGCTGAGGCATGGATTTTTATGGAAGAAAAGGACAGGCCCTTGTGAAGCACCTCAGTTAAGTATTGCAAAATCTGAGGAATATTGGGCAATGCTGTGCTTATCCCTTCAGACCGATTCCAGGCACAGAATCTTTTCCATTTGTCAGCATAAGATTTTCTTGTAGTAGGTCTTTTGACCGCCAAAATGACATCCATCACAGGTGTGCTGAGGGATGCTAAGGATGAATTTAGGTGATTAGCCACACTGCAAGATTCAAAGTTTGTAGCAGAGTGTGCAGAGTTTGGTTGTTCTGCTGAGACAGTAAGTAAGGTGTCTGAGGCAGGCGCCACGGTAGAACGTGTGACACACTGCGCAGGAGTGGGTACCAGTGTTGGCGAGGCCAGTCTGGAGCAATCAAAATCATTCTTGGTTTGTCCTGTTTGACTTTTGTAGAACTTTGGAGAGCAGAGGCAGAGGGGGAAAGGCATAGACCATGCTTTTTTTGTGATGAGTTCTTGTGCAAAATTTGTCCAACTGATAGTTCTGGGGTGAGGCAAAAAGATCTATGTCTGGGCTCCCCCATTTGCGTATTAACATATTGAAAATCCGTGGTTCCAGTTTCCATTCATGTGGGTCCATGAGATTTCTGCTTAGTTCATCTGCCAGAGTATTCAGCTTTCCTGGCAGGAATTGAGCTTGCAGTTGTAATGGATAGCTCAAGGCTGTGTTCCACAATGCCATGTCTAGTCTGCAAAGGGGGTAGGAGTGTGTACCCCCCTGCTTGTTTATGTACCACATAACAGTGGTGTTGTCCATCTTTACCAGTAGTTGTCCTGGATGAAGGTAGTCCTTGAAGGCTGTCAGAGCATTCTGTACAGCTAACATTTCTTTTTGATTGATATGTAGGTGCATTTGATTTGGGCTCCATTTTCCCTGAATGCACTTCTCTGCCAGATGAGCACCCCATGCATAGTCTGATGCGTCTGTAGTTAGGGTTTCGGCAGCAGGGGGTGGTGTGAATGGCAGTCCCTTGTTCTGGTGGCAGGCCTCTGACCACCATAGGAACTCTAGGCGGAGGCAAGGTACAATAGGAATCACTGTTTCCAGGCTGTGACAATGCTGACTCCATAGACTTTTTAAATACCACTGAAGTTTTCTCATATGCAGTCCTGCATATGGAATTAGAAGAATGCAGGAGGCCATGAACCCCAAAGCTTGCAGTATTTGCCTTGCAGAAAGCAGGGTTTTTGTGGCCACCTGTTTGAAGTAAGTCACCAAATTAATTTGCTTCTCTGGCTAAGGAAAGCCATCTGGGCAGTTGTATTCTAGATTGCACCCAGGAATGTAATTTTTTGAGAGGGTACCAGTTGTGATTTCTTTTCGTTTATAGTGTACCCTAGACAAGTTAGAACTCTTCTTACAAACGCCACATATTTTAGAAGAATGTCCTTGTTTTCCGCCTGAATTAGACAATCGGCCAAATATGGATATATTTGAATATTTCTTTGCCTGCAAAATGCAATTACTGGAGCCAGGCACTTTGTAAAGACCCTGGGCGCAGTAGATAAGCCAAAGGGCAGTGCAGAGAACTGATAATGCAAGTAGCCTGCTTTGAAGTGGAGATATCTTCTGCAAGACTCCCTGACTGGGATATGCAGGTAAGCCTCTTTTAAATCTAGAGTTGCCAACCAGGCATCTTTGCCTACCATAGGAAGTAACTGGTGAAGAGTCAGCATCTTGAATTTTGGGATGTCCAGAAAGGTGTTTAGAGTAGATAAGTCCAGAATTGGACGCCAAGATTTGTCTTTTCTGGGTACCAGGAAAAGTCTTGAATAGAAACCTTGTCCCTTTTCCTCTTCTGGTACTAGTCAAATAGCCCCCATACTCATGAGGGAAAGTACTTGTTTCTGGGCCTCTGCCCATTGATGTGGGGGCAGGTTCTGGCCATCCGTTTGGAATTGGCAATGTGTGGAAATGAAATCTGTAACCCTGGGATACTATATTTAAAACACATTTGTCCTGGGTTATAAGTTGCCACTTTTTTGCATGAAGGGCCATGTTTCCCCCCAGAAGGGGCGGCTAAAAGGTAAGTGCTTGGTAAGTGTAAAGGGAAGTCACTGAGACTGCTTAACATAGGGAGGTGTCTTGTTGTTTCCAGATTTGGAAGAGGAGGCACCCCATTGTTTTGTTCTGAAAGTCCCTTGGGACTGAAACCTGGTGCCTTTGGAATGTCTGGGTTTGACTTGAGTGGCTCTCGAAGGAACTGGAAAGGACCATTTCTTAGTAGGCCAGTGTCTACTAAATCTTGGAGGTTGCACTAGTAAGAAATCGTTAACAGTTTGCATAGTTTGAGCTTTATCTTCCATCTTTTTTTAGAACTTTTTCAGCCTTATTACCAAAGAGACGGTCCTGTTGTAAAGAAGCATCCAACAATTTTGCTTTAACATGATCAGGCAGATTTTGCTCTTTTAGCCAAGCATGCCTTCTTAGCACAGACCCAGTTAGAGCAGCCCTGCAGGAGGCCTCAAAAGAATCAAAACCACATTGCAAAGTATGTTTTCCAACTTGTTCAGCTGAATGCAATAGATCCTGTAAATCTTTATTTTCCAGAAATCAACATTATTTTCTGTTTAAGCAGTCCCATGATATGCTGCTGATATTTTAGCATATGAAATTGACAGTTTAAAGCCCTGATTGCAGAAGTGTAAACCTTCTTACCCCATCTATCCAACACCCTGGAATCTCTATCAGAAGGGGTAGGATTTTTAGCAGTAGAAGCCTTAATGCCCTTGGGAACCTGAGAAATGGTTTCAGGATCTACAACAGGATTTTTCAAAAGGAATTTGTGTGAGTCAGGAACCCTGCAGTATCTGTCTGGCTTACAAGGAGCAGGGAATCAGGAGCCATACTAGATTCTGAAAAAACATAGTCTACAATGTCTAGAACAGGAGGTATAGCCAAAGGCCTATGCTGTGGAAGGAGAAGAAAATCCCTAAGTCTCTTTACAGATTCAGAAAAATCCTGACTTTCCTTAAGGTATGTACAGTTTCCCCAAAAGAAAAATCCTCAGGGGGAGAAGCAGAAGGAATGGAATCTTCTGCATCAGAGTCCTCATAGGTAGGTATAGACAAATCCTGTTCATTGGAAGAGTCAGAAGAAACAGAATCCTGTTCAGAAAATTCAAAATCAATGTCTTGCCTAGGCCTCTTAGAAGGAGGGGGTTGGCTACCCCTGTTCAGAGTAATAAAATCTTCAGCCATTTTGATAATTTGTTTTTTAGGCACAGGGGTCTGCACATGTGGCTCAGGCATCGGTTTTTTAGACATAGATTTAGATTTTGGCCTTAGTTTTGAAGATGGTGTCAGTCTAACATACAAATCTGTAGGCCTGAAAACACCCTCAGAAGCCGGTGCCTGCATAGCGGCTCTGAACCCATCCAAGGTAGAGACATCTGCGGGTCCCATAATTGAAGCATCTCGCGGCATACTGGACTCTGAATGGGTCTCAGTAGAGGCCTGCAAATCAGACGTAGCGGGTATCAGGGGCTGCGAAAGAGCCTCACTGAGTACCGGCGAACTGGCGACTGGCTTAGAAGCGTCGTCGGCAGTTTTGGATGTCAACAGCATATCTCTGTCTTTTTCTTTGCATTTTTTCGGAATTCCAGTAGCCGGATGGCTAACCGACGTCATTTCTGGATAATAAAATCGAGAACAGAAATATTTAGAGGCAAAAATGTACAGATGACGGATAGTGCGCTGATTAAATAAAGCACAAAACCGATAGCAAGGTATGCCGTGATCAGGGTCTAGGCAAGGAATACAGTACAAATGAAAATCTTTGAGGTATTTGCTTCCCACAAGTAATGCAATTATTAACTTTTACTGGCATCAGCAAGGAGCAAGAAAAAGTTTCCCCAACGGGGTACTTAGCTTTAAGTTGAAGACTTCAGTTCTGAAACTCGAAAACAAAAATTTCAGGAGTCGGCCGACCGGCACTTGCGAACTGCTACTGTTTTGGGCACCGCACGGCAAAAAAGACTGATGTAATGGCGTCGGCTGCATGTTTTATACCCCTGATGACCTGATGTCATGGAAGAAAGGACAGCACCCGATGCAGGACCCAAGACTTTGTTAATCAGGCCAACTGACGGCAACCTGCCAGCAGATTACCC
The DNA here is from genome assembly GCF_019279795.1 of Protopterus annectens. Classification (NCBI taxonomy): domain Eukaryota; kingdom Metazoa; phylum Chordata; order Ceratodontiformes; family Protopteridae; genus Protopterus; species Protopterus annectens. The sequence continues at coordinate 4,367,491 of NC_056725.1, forward strand.
AAATATAATGACTGCAACAGTGAAACACGAAGAACATCTGCCCACTAGACCTGCTAAATATGGGGAAACAGTTGCTGGTAGAAGTAAATTAAATTTTAACCAGTCACAGAATTTCATCTAACAGAAAGGAATTTCATTGTGTTCCCATTGAAAGAATTGTGTCACTTTGCTAACAAACTCAGAAGAGGGAAAGGATTCTGAATGGAAATCACAGGAAATCCTTTTCTCAGAATCATAATGCCCCGGGGCAGAAAATGCATCACATCCAACCTATTCTCCTTTCTCTCTTCATCCATCTGGCAATTGTCCAGTGTCAGAACTACAGGGAAACCCTCTTACTTTTTCTGTCAAAGAAAGGAAATGAAAAAGCAGGCTTTAACATGTAAAAGCAGACAACAACCCTTTAGTCTGACTAAATCTCCTCTGTTCAAGGAAAAGAGGGCAAAAAAGAATATATGCAAAGTTTTTTTTTTTTTTTCCAAGACAATTCCAGAAATGAGATTGACTGAAGCTACGGTCACTAGATGGGAGATCAGGCACTAACTCTGCTTTGTGGTGCAGCTGGAACCGCTACATCTCCCAAGTCCAGCAAACGTGATTGCCCCATGTCCAATGAGGCTGAAACCTAGTCCATTACTGCCGGACTGGGTGTCACTACACATGGACTATGAACCAGGCAGGATGGATTGATAAAGACTGAATGTTCAATGAGGAGTCACCATCCATGGCCGAGGCACCAAAGGAGCTGGCACTTCTCCCAGTTCCCTAATCAGGTTTTTCTTCTTTCAAGCATGAGAGGGAAGAAAGTACAGTTGTGCACAATTACCATAAATGTAGATGTTTGAGTGTTTTCACTGTTGCAGTCATTACATTTGGGTAATCTGCTGGCAGGTTGCCCTCAGTCGGCCTGAATAACAAAGTCTTGGGTACTGCGTCGGTTGCGGTCTCCTCTTCCATGACGTCAGGTCATCAGGGGTATAAAACATGCAGCCAATGCCATTTTATTCAATTTTTTTTGCCCCAGATGTCAGGTGCTCCCCCCCAAATGGGGAGCAAACAATATATATATATATATATATATATATATATATATATATATATATATATATATAAAACTAAACAGCAATATATAAAAATGCACTTTTAGCAACATAAACTTTACCTTCATCTAAAAGCAAATACACCACAAAGGCTTTAGAGTATAGTGAAGGAAAGAGAAGTTATAGAAAAAGGGGGATGGCGGGTGGGTAACCCGGACTGCAACAGTGAATACACTCGAACATCTACATTTATGGTAAGTGTACACAACTGTACTATGTTCGTGTTTCACTGTTGCAGTTATTACATTTGGGTAGAATCCCAAAGCTGAGAATGGACTAAATAGTATTAGGAGCGGCTACAAGGCACTGCAGAACTGCAGTGGCAAAGCCTGACCTGGATTTAGAAAAAAGAGGTAAATGATAATGCTTTGTGAAGGTATGAACAGAGCTCCAAGTAGCAGCTTCTAGAATGTCTTTGGTTGGAACTCCTCTGAGAAAGGCTGCTGAAGTAGACACAGCTCTGGTGGAATGTGACCTTGATTCCCTTGGGTACAGGTTTACCATGATGCAAGAAGCAGAAACAAATGCAGTGGCTTATCCACTTAGAAATAGTCTGCTTTGATACAGCCTTCCCCTCTGATCCTGATGCAAATGTCACCAGTAGTTGCTCAGACTTTCTTAGAGATTTGGTCCTGTTCAAGTAGAATCTTAGTTGTCTGTGTATGTCCAATGAATGCAGAATCCGCTCCCCCTTGTTCTGCGGATTTGGGTAAAATGCTGGCAGGTGAATAATTTAGTTCAGAGACACACTGGATACTACGTTAGGCATAAAGGAAGGATTGGTCCTGAGGGACACCCTGTCCGGGTGAAATGTAATAAAAGGCTCCACAGCCATGAGAGCCTGTAGTTCTGAAACCCTTCTTGCTGAAGTGATTGCCAAAAGGAAAGCTGTTTTCCAAGATAAAAACTTTATATCCACAGTAGCTGCTGGTTCAAAAGGAGGCAGAGTGAGTTTTTCCAGCACAAATTTGAGGTCCCATGCAGGAGTTGGTGATCTTCTGGGAGGCCTTAAATTTTTGGCCCCTCTAAGATACTGCTTTAGCAGAGGATGAAAGAAGATAGGAGGCTCTGTGTTGTAATGAGCCAAAATGGCAGAGGCATGGATTTTTATTGACGAGAAGGATAGGCCCTTGTCAAGCATCTCAGTCAAGTATTGTAAAATCTGAGTGATACTTGGTTATGCTGAGTCTGTTACTTGTGCTTGGCTCCAAGCACAGAATCTCTTCCATTTATCAGCATAAGATTTTCTAGTACTAGGCCTTCTGGCTTCCAAAATGACATCAATAACAGATTTACTGAGAGGTGTTGTTTGAATAGCTACATGATCAGCCATGCTGCCAGGTTCAGAGTTTGGAGCGGAGTGTGCAGAATTTGATTGTTCTGCTGAGACAGTAGATGAGAAATTTGAGGCAAGTACCAAGGAGGGAGTGGAGACACATTCCTCAGAATTGGGTACCAATGCTGGCGAGGCCAGTCCGGAGCAATTAGGATAATTTTATTATACAAATGAACCAACTTACAAATCGCCCACAAAGCCCTATACCATCCCGACAACGCTCCAATGCTCTCTACCCTCATAAGACCAAATGATAACCTGAGGAATCTACGCTCCTCTAATAGAATGCGGATTCATACTTCCTTATCAAATAACTTAGCAGGAGACACCATATTCTCTAATTCAGTTGGCAAAATATGGAATCTCCTACCACAAGACCTTACAACCCTAACCTCACTCCCACTATTTAAAACTAACCTAAAACTTTTCCTCTGTAGCCACTGGCTATGCTCTTGCAACAACCCTGACTAAACGTTTTTTTCTCTACTTATTTGATTTTTAAACTAACCTTTCCTTCTTAATTCCTAACTCTGTCACTCCTGAGTACTACTCACCATGCTTGATTGTACTAGTCACTTTTTATACAGTAATTTTTCTAAATTTTACTTAATCTGATGCTGTAATACTCTAAGTGCCTTTCTCAAATCTTTCTACATTTTTTAGTCTTTTTTAAACTATTGTCAAATTTTATAGTAGATGTTTCTGTATGCCTTATTTAGTATGACTTTACTGGAGCTTTTCTCCTCGGGCCTCCACTGAAAATTGACATGTATCCAGTTGGACTAGCCCGGTCAACAAATGTAAAATAAATGTAAACTAAAATAAAATTTTTGTTTTTTCCTGTCTGGCCTTTAGCAAGACCCTGGAAAGAAGAGGCAGAGGAGGAAAGGCGTAGACGGATAGGTTTTTCCAACTGAAAGATAGGACATCCACTTTCCATGCTTGTCTGTGATAAGTCCTTGTGCAGAATTTGTCCAGTTGATAATTTTGGGGAGAGACAAATCTATGTCTGGGCTCCCCCATTTCTGTGTTACCATGCTGAAGACTTGTGGATCCAGTTTCCACTCGTGAGGGTCCAAAAGATTTCTGCTTAGGTCTGCCAGAGTATTGTGTTTTCCTGCCAGGAATTGAGTTTGAAGATGCACTTGATAAGTCAAGGCTGTGTCCCACAATGCCATGGCTAGTCTACAAAGGGGGTAGGAATGTGTACCCCCCTGCTTGTTTATGTACCACATAACCGCGGTGTTGTCCGTCTTTATCAGTAGTTATCCTGGATGAAGTAAGTCCTTGAAGGCTGTCAGGGCATTCTGAACAGCTAGCACCTCTTTCTGGTTGATATGTAGATGCATTTGGTTTGGGTTCCATATGCCCTGAATGCATCTCCCCGCCAGGTGGGTTCCCCAAGCATAGTCTGAGGGGGTAGAGTGAATGACAGTCCCTTGTTTTGGTGACATGTCTCTGCCCACCAAAGAAACTCCTGTTGTAGGCAGGGAATGAGTGGAATCATTGTTTCCAGACTGTGGCAATGATGACTCCATAAGCTTTTTAGGTAGGTTCATAGGTTCATACTAGGCTATCTGCCCGAGGGCATTTACAAGCCTAGCCCATAGTTTTGTGGCTTACGCCACCCCTTTAGTTTGGAGAAACTATGCCCATTATTTTGCTGTGCCTCTGTCGAGCAGTGACACTGAGGTAACCCCTGGGGTGTATCTGCGATCTCCCATCCATTGGTCAAGATTCCTCTTGAACAGGGCCAACGAGGTGCTCTGCCTCACATATACTGGGATTTTGTTCCACAGCATAGGGAGTCTTTGGGTGATGAATCTATTGCTCCAGCACGTCCTATTAATAACCGTGTCGAGGTTTAAGTCTCCCGCCCTTGTGACTCTGAGGGATCTAGATTTTTTGAGATGAAGCATGTTCATCAAATCTGGGTTTGACACGGCCTTGTATGTCAGGCACAGGTCACTTCTGAGCAAGCGGTAAGCAACTGAATATAGCTGGAGTTCTTTCAGTCGGGCAGCATAAGACAGATTTTTGAGACCCTTTATCCTTTTGGTGAGGAACTTTTGTGGCCTCTCCAGCTGCTGCAAGTGTCGGGTCAGATACATTCCGAATGGGGCATTGTACTCAATCATTGGTCTGATGAGTGATAGTATAGGGAGACTATGACCTCCCTTGATCTAGATGTGAATCCCTTCATGATAAGGTGGGCAATGTAGAAGGTCTTCCTAACTACTTTAGCAATATGAGTGTCTAATGAAAGGCTACTGTCAACCTGGGTCCCCAGGTCCCTGATAACTTCTTCTGTGATCAGTGGATTGCCACCTATATGGTAGCTAGGGGTAACCTTGTTTTTACCGAAGGGTATGACTATGCATTTCTTGGCATTTAACTTTAGGCCATGGCTCTGGCACCAGTTATCCGTTTGTGAGACCCTTCTGAAGGATATCTGTGTCAGATGTGTTTTCGACTTCTGCCCAGTTTGCAGTCATCTGCAAACTTTGTCAGCCATAACCCTCCTGTGTTTGCTCGCACTTCAGAAAAGTAGATGCCAAACAAGAGTGGGCCCAGGACTGAGCCCTGTGGGACACCACTTGTGACAGGCTTTGAGTCTGACATGGCGCCAGCAACTCTGACCCTGTGGGTTCTATCACTCAGCCAGTTTGCAACCCATCTTGTAATGTATGGGTTTACATTTAAGTTGATGAGTATTTTGTTTTCCTGGCAGGAATTGAGTTTGAAGTTTCCTCATATGCAGTCTTGCATATGGAATTATTAGAATGCAGGATGCCATGAACTCCAAAGCCTGCAGAATTTGTCTTGCAGATAACTGGGTTTTTGTTGCCATCTGCTGGTCTGGCATAAGGTAAGCCATCTGGGCAGTTGTATTCAAGCTTGCACCCAAGAATGTAATTTTTTGAGAAGGTACCAGCTGTGATTTCTTTTTGTTTATTGTGTACCCTAGGCATGTTAGAAGCCTTTTTACATGTTGAAGAAGAATGTCTGTTTTCTGCTTGAATGAGACAGTTGTTCAAGTAAGGATAGTTTTGTATGCTTCTTTGTCTGCAGAATGCAATTACTGGTGCCAGGCACTTTGTAAAGACCCTGGGCGCAGTAGATAAGCCAAAGGGCAGTGCAGAGAATTGGTAATGCATAAAACCTGCCTTGAAGCGGAGGTATCTTCTGCACAATTCCCTTACTGGGATATGCAGGTATGCCTCTTTTAAGTCTAGAGTCACTAACCAAGCGTTCTTGCCCAGCATGGGCAGTAGCTGTTGTAAAGTCAGCATTTTGAATTTTGGAATGTCCAGGAATGTGTTCAAAATCGGTAAGTCCAGTATTCGACGGCAGGCATAGTCTTTTCTGGATACCAGGAACAGTCTTGAATACCTTGTCCTTTTTCCTGTTCTAGTACTGGTTGAATAGCCCCCATATCCATGAGGGATGTAACTTGTTTCTGAGCCTCTGCCCATTGATGTTGTGGCAGGTCTGGCCAACCGTTTGGAATTGGCAAAGTATGGAAATGAAATCTGTACCCCTGGGATACTATGTTTAATAACCACTTGTCCTGGGTAATTAACTGCCAATTCTGAGCATGAAGTGCTAATTTCCCCCCCAAGGAGGAAGCCAAAAGACAAGTGCTTGGTGATGGCAGAGGGAAGTCATTGAGACTGCATACTGTCGGGTTGTGCTTTGTTTCCTCCAGATTTGGAGGTGGATGCACCCCATTGCTTTGACGTGTATGAACCCTGTGATTGGTATCTAGAGCCTTTTGAGCGCCTGGATTTGCCTTGAGAGGCTCTGTTGGACGCAGGAAAGGACCAATATTTAGTAGGCCAGTGGCTGCACTTGTAAGAAATCTTTTAAAGTTTGCATAGACTTAGCTTTGTCTTCCATTTTCTTTAAAATCTCTTCTGCCTTATTACCAAACAGAGTATCATGCTGTAAAGGGGCATCCAACAACTTAGCTTTAACATGATCAGGCAAATTTTGCTCCTTGAGCAAGGCATGCCTTCTAATCACAGATTCAGTAACTGCGGCCCTGCAAGAGGCCTCCAAGGAATCAAAACCACATTGCAAAGTATGCTTTCCAACCTGCTCTGCTTCATGCAAGAATTCCTGTAATTCTTTATTTTCCACACAATCAGAAATCAACATCATTTTCTATTTCAATAAAGCCCATAACATGCTGTTGATATTTAAGCATATGAAACTGGCAGTTTAAGGCCCTAATTGCCAAGGTTGCAGACGTATAAACCTTCTTTCCCCATCTATCCAGCACCCTGGAATCTCTATCAGAGGGGGGTAGGATTTTTGGCTGTAGAGGCCTTTACACCTTTGGGACCCTGTGAGATAGTTTCAGGATCAGCAGCAGGATTTTTGAATAGAAATTTCTAGTGGTCAGGAACCCTGTAATATCTGTCTGGCTTACTAGGAGACGGAGGTAGGGAATCGGGAGCCATGCTTGATTCCGAAAACACATCATTAACAATGTCTAATACAGGAGGTATTGCCAAAGGCCTATGCTGAGAAAGAAGGAAATCCCCAAGCCTCTTTTTTGATTCAGAGGAATCCTGACTCTCCCAATGAAAATGTTCCCTTAAAGTAAGCAAGGTTTCTCCAAAAGAATAATCCTCAGGAGGAGATGCAGATGGGATGGATTCTTCTGCATCTGAATCCTCATAGGGTAGAACAGAAAATTCCTGATCAGAAGAGGAACCAGAAGAAATGGAAACCTGATCTGAAGATTCATAATCAGTGTCTTGCCTAGGCCTCTTAGCAGGGGGGGCCTGAGCATGTAGCTCATGCGTTGGTTTTTTAGACTTAAAAGATGTTTTTTATCTTGCTTTTGAAGCTGGCATCGGTTTTATATAAAAATGTTGAGGCCTGAAAACACCCTCAGAAGCCGGTGCCTGCTCAGCGGCTCTGGATCAATCCAAGGGGGACACATCCGCAGGTTCTACACTCTGAGAATCTCGCGGCATACCAGAGTCTGCATGGGTCTCGGTAGAGGCCTGCGACTCAAAAGTAGCTGGTATCAGGGGCTACGAAAGCGCCTCACTGAGTACTGGCTACTGGCTTAGGAGACAGTCTGTCTCTGTCTTTTTCTTTGCGTTTTTTTTGAACTCCGGTAGTCGGATTGCTAACCGACCACATTTCAGGGTAATTAAATCTGGAGCCAAAATATTTTGAAGCAAAAATATACCGAAGCTTAATAGTGTGTTGCTTAAATCTAGCACAAAACCGACAGCAAAGCACGTTATGATCTGGGCCTAGGCAAGGAATACAATACAAATTAAAATACTTATGAGGTATTTGCTTCCCACAAGTAATGCAATTATTAACTTTTACCGCCATCGGTAAGGAGCAAGAAAAAGTTTCCCCAACGGGGTACTTAGCTTTGGTTGAAGACTTCGGTTCTGAAACTCGAATGTGAAAATTTAAGGAGTCGGCCAACCGGCACTTGCGAACTGCTTCTGCTTCGGGCACCGCGCAGCAAGAAAGACTCAATAAAATGGAGTTGGCTACATGTTTTATACCCCCTGACATCCTGGTAGAGGAGACGGCAACTAACGCAGTACCCCAAGACTTTGTTATTCAGGCCGACTGAGGGCAACGTGCCAGCAGATTACCCAAATGTAATGACTGCAACAGTGAAACACGAAGACCATCCAATAGCTCAAATAATAGATGTACTTTGGCATCAAGAAAATCTCCCTAATCATGCCATTTAAATGGCTCTCCTCGAGCCTATATGTAGTTACGGTATGTGGAAGGTGCCCTAAAGATTTCAGAAGCTGCCTAGTGGTCATATATTAGGCAGGATATAACACATTTAGCTTTGCCTGCTGC